>NW_027468609.1:18781938-18786376 GCF_046254945.1 Alosa pseudoharengus | reverse complement strand
AGGGGGAGTGGAAGGTGAAAGTAACCTTCACATGACTGAAGAGGTGGGCTTCACAAAGACAGAGTACATTTACGCTCATGTTGTTTATGTTTATTGTTTATGTTTATTCATAGCTTGCTTATTATTTATGTTTGTTCATAGCATGCGTATTGTTTATGTTTATTTATAGCTTCAATAGGCAACTAGAATGAACCCCCAGGAGGTGCTGGCACAGAAACCCAAACTCCAGACACAGAGGACCTGGATGCTTTCATCTCTCAGTGTGCAACACGCTACATCCAGAAGATCTCCCACGAGATGGGCCTACAGGTGTCACTCTGTAGTGTTACTACTCGGGACACCCTGCATAATGAATATAGTGTGTGTGTGTGTGTGTGTGCGTGTGTGTGTGTGTGTGTGTACTTGGGATACCATGCATTGTGAATATAGTACGTGTGTGTGTGTGTGTGTGTGTGTGTGTGTTAGGGGTGTAACGGTTCATGTATTCGTATTGAACCGAAACGGTACGGGTGTCACGGTTCGGTGCATGAATTTACACGGAGAATACACGGTATAAAAATACATACAACTCGTGTGTGGATTAATTAATGTCATGCGCAATTACTGTTAAGTAGCGAGAGTTACGGGAGTTCTTTAGCGACACCTAACGCTAATCTGTAGCCTCGCCTTAGCTCTGAAGCTCTGATTGGCGCCTATGTTTTTTTTGTCAGGTCGTCGGTCGAGTCCGTCAGTCATTAGCAGCACTAAGGTTAGACCCACAAGAGTTTGAGGATCCGCTGGTCTCTTTAAGATCGCAAGTTTAAGAACTTCAGTTACAGTAACGTTAGTACAGACGAAAGAGTGGTGGATAAGATGAAACTGTGTGTCGGCGTTGTTCAGCAGTTGTTGGGTATGTGAGTGGAAAAAATGCTACACATATTCGAAGCCATCACCCAGATGATGTAGGCTACCAATCACTGAAACGAGGGGAAAAAACTTCCCCTGCGCTTCAGCAGCCTTTGGATACACATACAAATAGGGCCAAAACCTATGGCTTAAATTAAATTATTTCGTAATGACAGAAAGCTATGTAAATCGCGTGGTAATTACCTTTATGTTGGGGTAACTTGTAACTTCTCACATGAGGTTCTGGTAGTGTTAAGTGCATAGACAGTAAAATAAAGTGACAACGCTAACCAGGCTAATAAACAAACCATGCTACGGTGAGTTAACGTCAAAGGGCAAAGTCACGTGACTTCTAGTTGTAGTCTGTTTATGAAATGAAAGGAGCAATTTCGTTTTTTTTAAAAAGGCAAAATAGTGTGATATTTTCACAGTTAGTAGGCTAGATTATTACTTTACACACAATAAAAAAAATATTGAGGCAAATTGTAGACCCTTCCATATACGACTAAACACAGATGTTGAAGGTCTTGCTTAAGTGGATTTTTAAAAATCATTTTTCTATGTAATTTGCACTTTCAGAAATAAGAGATGCTGTAGGCCTATTTTCAGTTTTAGAGCTGATTGTCTTATTTTGTTTACAAGTTACAGATGGAGTCTGGGTACTTATTGTACTTATTGTACTGTTTAGCCTACATCTTACACACTTCAGGCTGTTGCAGATAGCTCAGGGAAGAGACTGTATGACACTAGGTGGTACAGCCTGAGACATGTACAAAAAAAAATGCTTTCTGCATTTTTGTTTTGCTTTTCCCTCCACTGTACCGAACTCGTACCGAACCGTGATGTCCGAACTGAGGTATGAACCGAACAGTGACTTCTGTGTACCGTTACACCCCTAGTGTGTGTGTGTGTGTGTACTTGGGATACCATGCATAGTGAGTACACCCTCATTTTTTGCACTTCAAAGAGAATATGCAATCTGAAACTTGTGATTAAACCTGATTGGTAAACAAACACTTGTTCATGCGCTGGATATTTCCCCAATCACAGCTCTGGTTTCATCCATATGCCGGAATATGAACATTAGTCGTGTGCACTGGGAGGGAACATTAGATTACAATGGAATGGGATTGGATTGGACTGGAGCGATTGGATTGCAGTGATTGATGAAGTCTCACTTGCACACACACACACACACACACACACACACACACTCCCTGACTCCTCATCTACTGGCAGAGGAAGATGGAGGGAAAGAGAGGAAGAGGGAGAGAGATGGAGAGAATGACACAGGAGAAATGAAAGAGTAATTTCTATAAATCTCCATTCTCGTCACCTCATCTCTGTACTGCATGGATGGCTGACTGCCTTACGAGAATCTCAATTCCTCCATCTCATTTCTTTATCTCTCTCTCTCTCTTACCATCCCTCTCTCTTTCCTTTTCTTTCTTTCTTCCCCTCATTCTTACTCATTCACATCCTCTCCTCTCCCTTTCACTCTCTCTTTTTCATGATCTGTTGCTTTCTCTCCTCTTTTTCTCCCCCTCAGTCACACTCACTCCTGTTTTCTGCATTCTCTCTCTCACTCTCTCTCTCTAACCCTCTCCTCCCTCTCTCTCTTTCTCTCTCACATCCTGTCTCTCTCATACCATCTTTGACCCCCTCATTATCGCTCTCCTTCCTGTCACCCCCCTGTCTCCTCTCCTCCTCCTCTCTCCCCTCATCCTCCTATCTGCTCTCATCTCTCTCCTCTCCTCCTCCTCTCTTCCCTCATCCTCCTATCAGCTCTCATCCCTCTCCCCTCTCTACCCTTCTCTCCTCTGACATCTCCTGGGCCATAGTGGAGCCCATTACTGCTGTTACCGAGATACATGAATATGCTAATACACTGCGTGCTCATAAAACAATGAGCGTATGTGTGTGTGTGTGTGTGTGTTTACCAGTGTGTGTGTGAGTGTGCGTGTGTGTGTGTGTGTGTGTGTGTGAGTGTGTGTGTGTGTGTGTGTGTGTGTGTGTGTGTGTGTGTGTGTGTGTGTGTGGAAACAGGGATGTGTTAGTGATGTACATTATCAAAATCTCTAATGAAGACTTAGATATCCTGCATCTAGGACTGGGTTTTTTTATGCATGTATGTGTGTGTGCATGTGTGTTTGTGTGTTTGTGCATGCATGCACGCATGCATCCAGCATCAGAAGATCTGGCCCAGACAAACCCAGCTGGGAGTTAGCAACAGCTAATTACCCACAGTTCTCCTCTGAGCCGGGTTGCACGGCAACCTAATCACCATGGGGATGGTGGGGATGGTGGGGGGGGGGGGGGCTGCTAAAAGGAAGAAGAGCAGAAACCAGGAGAGAACACTGGTGGAGAGAGAGAAGACAGGGACGACGGATCCCTGCAGCAACAGGGTGGGGCAGGAGAAAGACGAACAGCTGAGGAGACAAAGAAAGGGAAAACAAATGAAGAAAAACAAATGAATGAACAGATGCTGAAGGGGTGGAGCTGTAGAGAAAAGAAAGGAAACAAAGTGAGCCCGTGGAGGAGAGGTGGAGAGACTGACAGTGAGAGAGTGATGGGAGGATGGGCGTTCACAGACTTCACTGCAGGAGGGAGACAAAGCAGGACCAACACCCAGAGGAGGAGCAGCACAGAGAGCACAGGGGCAGTCACAGCACGGACACATTGGTAATAACACACACACACACACACACACACGCACACACACACACACATATGCATAGCCCCCCCCCCCCCCACCACACACACACACACACACACTCGCACCAGTGACTTCATAACATCATTCTTACTGCAACACGATGGAAAGATTAATCATAGCACTCACTCTCACTCCAACATCATAGAAACGTTACTGATAAGATCAAATCCTTGCATTGCCATTGAGCTGCGCTTTTTTACGCACTCCTTGTCCCGCCCCGCTCTCTCTCGTAGCCCGCTGCCGCTCTGCATGTGCATTTAACAAAATATTCACGATTGTTGAAGGATTGTTGTTGCCACATAGAAGCATTGCATCGAAGACGTCTGGCTAAATTGCTATTAAATCCGCTTAGCATCGTGACCATGCTGCGCAAATTTGTTCAAAACTGCTGCATTGAAGTCTGAACTCTGCTAAGATCTTATCACAACATAGTAGGCTACATTGAAGAGACTAAACTAAGTTATGCAATCAAGCAGTATCTCAAAGCTTACATTAGAATACTGTTTGGATGTCGAATTTAGCATGCTTAGCCTACTTACAGCTGCTTGTCAATTTCGTTGAAGGGCTCATTTTATTGACTCTGACAATGAATGTTTGCAAAATCCTGATGTAAATGGAAAAGTGTTTTCCAAAATTCAAAAGTGCTTGTCCCAAGGAGAAGTACGAACCTTTATTTTAACTAGGGCTATGTAGAAAACGTTATGAATTGCATCCACACATCAGCAGCCTTTAAACTGTGTTACAATTGCAATTTGAAAGGGTTCCCTCCCGAACGTCTTAAAGTGACAGGCACTCCCCCCCCACCCCCCCCCCCCCCCCCCCCCGAACACAGTACAC
>NW_027468609.1:18764438-18779438 GCF_046254945.1 Alosa pseudoharengus | reverse complement strand
ACACTAGCAACAACAATAGGCTACCCAATGCAGGGTTTCTCCACCACACTGAACCAGGCGTCTGAATGAGTCTAAGCAGGCATCTGAAGGAGGCTAAGCAGGCGTCTGAAGGAGGCTAAGCAGGCGTCTGAAGGAGGCTAAGCAAGCGTCTGAGGGAGGCTAAGCAGGCGTCTTAAGGAGGTGTGGCATGTGTGAGGTGTCCAGTGACTCTTTAGCT
This sequence comes from Alosa pseudoharengus, assembly GCF_046254945.1. NCBI lineage: Eukaryota > Metazoa > Chordata > Actinopteri > Clupeiformes > Clupeidae > Alosa > Alosa pseudoharengus. The sequence goes on along the minus strand of NW_027468609.1, from coordinate 18,779,221 downwards.
GGCCACCTGAGCAGGGCGTGGCACGGGACCAAGGGCCACTGCAGTACCCAGCTCCTCGTCTCCCGCTCCTGCTTGCTCACTGGTCAACTCTCGCCCGCTCACTGGTCAACTCATGCTCCCTGACAGCTCCAGATCCTCCTCCTGCCACTCCTCTTTCTCCTCCTCCTATTCCCACTCGTTCACAGTTCCAGCTCTTCATCCCACTCCTCCTCCTCCTCCTTCTCCTCCCACTCCTGCTTTCACTCCTCCTCCTCCTCCTCCTCCTCCTCCTCCCACTCCACCTCCTCCTCCCACTCCTCCTCCCACTTCTCCCCACTCCTCCTCCTCCTCCTCCTTCTCCTCCCATTCCTGCTTCCACTCCTCCTCCTCCTCCCACTCCACCTCCTCCTCCCACTCCTCCACCTCCTCCCACTTCTCCCCACTCCTCCTCCTCCACCACCTACTCCTCCCACTCCTCCTCCCACTTCTCCTCACTCCTCCTCTTCCCACTCCTCCCACCCCTCCCACTTCTCCTCACACTCCTCCCACTCCTCCTCTTCCTCCCACTTCTCCTCACTCCTCCTCCTCCCACTCCTCCCACTTCTCCTCACTCCTCCTCCTCCCACTCCTCCTCCTCCCACTTCTCCTCCCACTCCTCCTCCTCCTCCCACTTCTCCCCAGTCCTCCTCCTCCTTCTCCTCCTCTTCCTCCCACTCCTCCTCCCACTTCTCCCCACTCCTCCTCCTCCCACTTCTCCCCACTCCTCCTCCTCCTCCTCCCACTCCTGCTTCCACTCCTCCTCCTCCTCCTCTTCCTCCCACTCCTCCTCCTCCCACTCCTCCTCCTCCTCCCACTTCTCCTCACTCCTCCTCCTCCCACTCCTCCTCCTCCTCCCACTTCTCCTCACTCTTCCTACTCCTCCTCCTCCTCCCACTTCTCCCCACTCCTCCTCCTCCTCTTCCTCCCACTCCTCCTCCTCCCACTCCTCCTCCTCCTCCTCCCACTCCTCCTCCTGCTCCCACTCGCTCACTGGTCAACCAACTAATTGATTTCTGTTTTGTCCTTTCAATGGTTTTCTGAAAGGCAGCTTTCTTTCCGGCCTCTGCCACGGTCTGTCCACAGGGCCACAGCACACAGCTGGTGGGGTACGGAGAGGAGGCAGAGATAGCCAGACATGCTAGTCTGGTCATTAACGTTTCTCAATAGCGTTGAATGGGGCAACTCAAACATTAAGATCTAGTGCAATATTTATCCACGGATGCAATGTCGAAAGTTTGGATGTATTGATGTAGCCTCTGTAATATATTGTCTTCTGTCATGCTTGATACTATCTTTGGAGCTATGTTTCATGTTTTTCTGTTGATCCTGTCATGTGTGGCTAAGTTTCATGTTTGTCTGTTGATGCTTTATGTCCTACATGTATATCTACATGTATGTAGGTTTTTGCACCTTCACCATGACACTCACTCTCTTGAGCACCTCACCATGCACACAGAACTACAGGCCAGTCCCGGCCCCTGCAAGCGTCTCATGCTTGATCACCCTCAAGCACACTGTGGATTTTTTTATTTAATTTATATAGTATATTTAGTATTTAGTTTTGTTAGTTTTTCTTATCTTCTACTGTCTCTATTGTACAGTGGAGTTTTGTTATATGTTTATACTTATACTTACCATTTCTGCTGTAAGTGCATGTTGTGTGTGATGTCTGTATGCTACTGAGACCTTGAATTTCCCCTTGGGGATCAATAAAGTATCTATCTATCTATCTATCTATCTATCTATTGTTTCTGTCCTTTGTATGCAGTCCTCCTATACTTAAATGAGCTGCCCACAAACTGACAAAATAAGTTGTATTGGGCCCCAGCTGTGGCGCAACTGGCTGGGGCACATGCACCGTACGCCAGCGACCCGGGTTCGATTCCCGCCCCGTGGTCCTTTCTGGATCCCACCCATAATCTCTCTCCCATTCACTTCCTGTCACTCTCCACTGTCCTATCATTAAAGGCATAAAAAGCCCCAAAAATATATATATATATATAAAAAAAATAAAGTTGTATCGTATCGTAAACACCTATCCAAGTCAGTGTTTGACATTTCTCTGTAGCTGTTTTAGGATAGATAGATAGATAGATACTTTATTGATCCCCAAGGGGAAATTCAAGAATAATAAATAATAACAGCAAATGAATGATTATACACATTTATTATTCACGACTGGTAACTAGGGTTTAAAAGGTTTTTTTTTCCACAGAGTTTTGAAGTTTGAGTTTTGACATCACACTGACCAGAACGCTAGCCAGGCACATAGCTTCCCAGAGCAGGACAGAGGTGAGGAGTGTTGTTCCAGGATCCAGGAGAGACAATCTGTGTACACAGGTTCCTCCTGAGCACTTCCCCAGAAGAACACAAGCCAACTCCTTTCATGTACCCTGTGTGTGTGTGTGTGAGAGAGAGAGAGAGAGAGTGTGTGTGTGTGTGTGTGTGTGTGTGTGTGTGATAGAGAGAGAGAGAGAAAGAGAGAGAGAGTGTGTGTGTGTGTGATGATGATGATCTAACAGCAGAGTGTCTTGGATGGATCAGCTGACTGTCTCTGAAGTGGACCAGTCATGCTGCGTCACTTTGTGTTCGTCTGTGTATCTCCTCCATTCTCTCATTCATAAAGCAGAGTACTCTTTTTTCTCCCAGGATTCCTTACCTGGGTCCTTTCCATCAAATGTCTTTGTAATGGTCAAGCTGCTACATTTAAAAACAGAATTTTAAGTTTAAACCAAACATATCCTTAACTACCTCTAATGAGGTCTAGCAAACTCTGAAGTGATGAAGACCCCAGCAAGCCATGGGTACAAGACACTCATCAGAGTCTGTGAGTTTAATTCTGATTCTGATGACTTATTCTTAATTTTATTTATTACTTTTTATTTTATATTTTAACCCTATTTGGCTTTTATCCAACTGTTTTGTATTTGTAACATTGCTTCTCTTCCTTTGCTCTGCACCTCTTGATTTTTTTTTAAATTAACTCCTTGCTCCTCAAATGTTTATTTATTATAATTTTTTTATCTTATTTTATGATTTTATTATCTTATGTTGTACTATCTACAAAACTGTGAAGCACTTTGGGTCAACTCTGCTGTTTCTAAATGTGCTATTTGAATAAAATGACGTGATTTGACTTGACTTGATTGTTTGAGACATTATGTGAATGAATATGTTCATAGCATATTATACAGAGAGATGTATGTGAATAAAGGCTTATTAAAATGTAATAGTCCTATGCATGTGCCACACAAATGTATTTTGATTCCACATAGATGACTATAAAAAGAGATAAATCAAAACAAAACTAATATTGTGGTGGCTGTTTCACAGAACACAGAGACACACTGATTGACCATTGTCTCGTCCAGCTTTTACCGTCCTCGTGAATTGGGCCTACAGTATAAAAACATCATGCTGAAATAAATGTTTCTTCACAGAATCATTCAGACAGTAACATAACAGTTAAGAGAGTAAATGCACTACGCTTCCCATTTAGCTTGTCTGAGCAAGAGATGACGATTGCTGTCCACTGAATTGCCTTTCAAGCAGAACAGGCCCCTCTGACTTTCCGTAGAGACCGCAGTGCGGCCTCGGCCACGCCCACTAGCCGGTAAGGATGAGAGAGACAGGAGATACCCAGAGATGCTGAGCAAAAAGAGCATAATGCCTGTCGTGTTATCAGCTTTCCGGATTTTAGTATTTTTGGTATTATGGGCTACGTTATGACCCACAATAGTAACTGGAAAAGCTTTGGGAGCGTCACCTTGCAAAACAAGTTCATATTTGCCTAATCATTATGAGGAAAGTACTCACAATCAGAGACGCACTTTGAGATGAATATAAAGTGATTAAATATTTCATCGACAAAACACGCTTGTTAAGAAGTGGGCCAATAGCTAAGTCGCCGTTTCAGTGATGAGAAAAGCCCATGTATGAGACAAAGGACAGGTGAACCAAAACAAAAGCGAGCAAAAGCCAAGGTGTTGCCCCCGTATACTGACGCAGAGTCAAAGATGCTTCGTCTTACTGGCGCACGAGTAATTAAGATGCTGAATCATTCTCTACTGCTAAACAAAATCTCAATCAGACAGGGGAGTGGCCAGCAACTACACAACTGCATCAGTAATCAATCTGATTTACGAGCCGAGGTGCATCTCTCACGAACGGCAGGTCAGTGCAGCAGGAAGGGGTGCCGAGTATGGCTGATGGCCATCCGTTTGATTTGTGCTAGATTACCCGCAGATTGAGAGTTATCAAACAGGGAGGGGCTGTGTTGCTCTCTCCATCACTTCGCGCTAGAAAACAATGAGCCGGTGGCCGGCATATATCCAATCCAAAGTGAGAGTCCCCTGTGTCATGGACAGAGAACCCGCTTCTAAAACATGTTGCTGACACACAAACTAAAGCCGAGGTATGATGAAAACATAAACATTGTGGTAAAGAGATGCAAAACCAAAAACGCGAAAGATCTACAAGTAGGGATAGTGTCAATCCACAGGGAACTGCAATCAGAATGATCTACGTTAAGCACGGTGTGCTTGCAATCCCTATGACCAAACAAAAGCAGCGATTTACCTTACAACATGTTAGCCTGCGCACTCTTACCTTTCTCAATGTCCGCAATGGCACACCGCAAATGCTCCTCGCTGATGATCTCCCCGACCACCACCAGCAGATAAAATCTGCTGTCATCAAAGCGATACGAGAGGTTCGATGGGGATGGGGAAGACATCTTCAAGGTGCTGCCGCATAAGGGCTCAGTAATGTCTGCGGATTCCACGAGCGTCGCCATCCTCTCGAGGCGCACGCACTCTCCCTCTCACTCACGCGCACAGCACACACACTCTCACACACTCTCCGCCTGTACGGTACAGCTGGAGAACGGATGCTGCTAAACGTACAGTAGAAGCTTCAGAAGGAGTGGCTCGCTCTTTTATACTGCCAGACACCGCGTGTCACTGAGTTCAGCGACACTCACGGAAAGACGGTGTGCGTGCATTCGTTCGTCCTCTCGCAGATTGATGTCACGTCTAGCGAACCACATCTCCGGAAAGCCGTCAACATGTAAATGATTTCGCGTATAAACACCAATCACATTCTGTTACTTCAAATTATACAGGTCCAAAGAGCAAGAAACTAAGTGGCATTGTGTCATAAGATTAGAATAATATATTTTGCATTGTGTTTGTGTTTTGAAATCTGAACACTACTGATTACTCAAGGTTAAGAGACTGTATCAAATAAGATGTGAATAATCAACCCAACTGAAAGCAGTATGATCTCTGGCACTAGACAATGTAGGCAAAGCGGTTTTACTTCCAATTGTAAACAACAATGACAGGTGAAAGTCGTATTGGTGTTTCCATCCACAATTTCCAATTCCCAAGGTGAAATGGTCCCCTGCACAGCAATTGAACTGATAAATAAAACATCTCTCTCTCTCTTGCTCTCTCTCTCTCTCCACATACACACACACAGGTCAGGGTTTAAATTGTATTATAAAATACATCCATGAAACTCTCACTTTACAATAATACAATTCCAGAAAATGCAATATGATTTTCAGAATAAATAGGATGTGATTAAATAAAAATGTAGAGTCAAGGAAAAGAAAAGGATGGATTGTTAGATAGCATATCTGTCTATCTATCTATCTATCTATCTATCTGGCTATCTATCTATATTTCTGTCTGTTTATGAATGTAATATATGTATGTGTATATGTATGTAATATCTGTCTGTCTGTCTGTATTTCATGCATACCCCTGTCTGTGTGCCAAACTGCGTTTTTTGTTTCTTGTTTCTGCTTTTTGGGTTTCCCCAACCAGTTGTCATTCTCTGCCTTTTTAGTGGTAAGACATGAAGGACTTTTTAAGGAGATGCTGACATCAAAAGCAAATCAAAGTAGTCAAGACAGAGGCTGCACAGTATGTGTGTCAAAGCCTGAAAGAACGCGTGTGGTTATAATTGAATGTGATCGAAATAGAACCCTGTTGGTTTAATTATTAAATTATTCACTGTTGTAGTGGCAGCAGTGAGAGGGCTGGAGGTGAGCAATGCTCTGTCTCGCTTTGATGATGTAATCGTTGGCAGTGAGGAACTGGGTTGTTAGGAGCCGGTGGAATTCTAGTCTGCTGTGTTAGCAACTAGACAGCAGCCTAATCTGGCCCTGATTTGGCCCTAGTGTTGCTCATGTCTGGTCCCTGTTTGGATTTACCTGTGCAAGATGGGCTCCACGACTGAGTCAGCTTTAAACAGGGCATGTTGTTTTTGGCAGCAGTACCTCTAGACCAGCGAGTGGATCAAAGTCATCTGGCAGCGCCACGCACGGCAAAGATGCTCAGAGACGCTCCCATGGCGACCATGTCACTGTAAATGAGAGCATTTGTGAATGTGCTGCAGCTGAATGTGCAACTATGAGCTACATCACCACACAACACAGGGACTCACTGGCTACACCACCACCACACAGGAATATACTGGTTACATCACCACACAGCACAGGAATATACTGGTTACATCACCACACAACACAGGAATATACTGGCTACAACACCACACAGCACAGGAATATACAGTACTGGCTACAACACCACACAGCACAGGAATACACTGGCTACACCACCACATTGATTGATTGCAAGAGACTGGATGGATACGTTTCAAAGTTTGTACTTTACTGTACTGTTCGTACTGTAATTTGTATAAAGATTATGAAGGCTTTTAGAACATTGTGCGAAGGAAAAATGACAAATTTACAGTAACAAGTTGGAATGTAATGACTCAAGCGATGAAATAAGGCCTATTTGTTTTATGGGGTGGGTCTAGTCAGCTTGTAACCAGTATAGTAGTGCATTTTTACATACCATTAGGTATTGGAAATGTAAAAAAACAGCAGACATGTACAAAATCAGTTGCATGGATGTACAAATGTATTTCCTGTAACACTGTGAGAAATTGCTTTTATGATATGCTGCGCAATGAAGTGATAAAATGATTTGGATTTTGAACAAGCAGTTTTGAGGATTTCAATTCTGATCGCACCAAAGCAACTGTAATATTTACGTCTCAGACTAGACTGGTGGTTTTGGCGTGACTTCCTCAAGCCCGGAATGGATGATGCAGCCTATCAAACATTCATATTATCCCACTGCTCATCAAATATGTAAGGAGCTGTCAAGCTGTCAGCCAATAATCAGCTGAGGGGGAGGGGTGGGGGTGGAGAGGGGGTGAGTTTGGGCTCCAGGGAGGTGGGGTGGAGAAGGTGGGGTTTTTATAAAGAGGTCAAGGCTTGAGGGTAAACCAATCAGATATTTAGTTTGGGAAGTCCAGGAAGGTGTCATGTTAAGATGAACATTATACACAGCATACACAGAGATGCGTGCACGATTAGCATCATACTAAAAGCAGGCACACACACACACACACATACACACGCACACACACACACACACACACACATACGCACACACACACACACACACACATACACATGCACACACACACACACACACACACACACACACACGCATACACACACACAGATGGCCATATACACACACACACACACACACACACACGCCCATACACACACACACACACACGCCCATGCACACTGTTACACGCCTGGCTCAAAGCAAGCAACAGAGAAGGGAAAGGCCACACGCGGATAGCGATATATATATTAGATTTATTAAATGAATAGACTTTAACAGAATGGATTAAGTAAAGTCAGTGATGGAGTTGTATTTTGGAAAATAAAAGTGTAAGCAGTCAGTGTAATGTTGTGTAGTGAATAAGCAAAACAAAATCCTAAACGATGCGGGAGAGACGGAGCGGCGGCGGTCCAACACCCGGTCTCGTCTGAAGTGCTTTTAAAGGCCCAGACCAGGAAGCAATTAGTGCGACTCCATACCCCTGCACTCAGCTCACCTGTAGGAGACAGACGCAGCACACAGAAAGGAGGATGAGCCAGGCAAGGCCGTGACACCTCCCCCCTTAAGACAGAGGTCTCTCAAAGAGAGACTCTGGAAATTACGCACCCCTCCTCCAGCACCCAAACATAGAACAAACATATCAAATGTCTAACATACATCTCACATATCAATATATATTTTTTTTTTTCTACATCGATAAACATTTTTTTTTTCTAAATGTTAAAAGTACTCAACTTTGTCTAGGGGTTATGGCTTGGACACTCCGCCCAAGCCTGCAAAGCAGATGCAAAATGGTTACTGGAGTCCAGCAGGCCCCATCCACTCAATCCCTCCCCAGTAGTTCCAACTACCCTCCCTCGAACCCAAGGCTCCAGCAAGTCCCGGTACCTGGAAAGCCAAATTTTAAGGAGACTAGGCAGAGAAAGAGATGGGAGCTACCAGGTAGAGAGAGAATAGACAGGACAAGACACTCATTCTGGCTCACTAAGGCATGAGACAAGGCGTCAACTATGACGTTGTCTACGCACCGAATGTGCCAGATCAGTAGGCTATATGATTGAACAAAACTAATGCCCAGCGCATAAGGCGGCGACTTGGGCTCTTTAGAGAATGTATAAACGTTATTGGATGATCTGACAAGATAGTGAATAGAACAGCACCTCCACCCAAAAACACACCAAATTTTTCCCACTTAGTCAAATTACTTGACAAATGGCCATTTAACCTTCTGGTGAGAGAACATACCGGCCCATCTCCACATTGCTTATCCCTCTGTAGAGGCATGGTACTAGCACCCTTGTGGCCAAACCAAACCTGAGGCGATAATGGGAAATGATAGTACCCTTTTACGCAAGGTGAAGCATAAACTGAAAAAGAGGATGTTGTCAAACCACTCTCCAGTAGATACTTCACCCCTGTCTCCAGGGACTGCTGTTCCTCCGGTGACACCAGATAAAGACCACGTTGTCTTAACCAATAGGTGTCACCTACATCAGTGTTGTGCTCAATGAGGTGTGTGCATGGTGTATCCAGGTCACCAGTCCCTGCTGCCCCAGAAACTGGAGACCTGCCGTAATCTGGTTTCAAAACATGGTAGAGCTGCGTTGAACACCTACGATCAGGGGTCGAAACTAAATAGTTCAGGTCTGACAGCTGCCGAACAACCGTGTAGGGACCTATGTGTTTTTCAAGGAAGGGGGAAACGGTTATCGGCAACAATGCCAGACTCTGATCTCCAGGACTGAACACTCTCGGTTCAGCTACACAATTAGCACAATGTTCAAATGGGGTCCCTAAAGATGGAATAAGGTCAAATGGAGCTGGCTTGATCACTTGACTCGGCTTTTCAGTTACCCGACATGTATGACAGATCTTAATGAAGCATGCCACATCCTTCTTTAGCCAAGGCCAATAGAAGTACTTCATAAGTCTGTCGTACGTCTTGCGCACACCCAAATGGCCAGCTACATCACCATGAGCTGTCTGTAGCACCAAGTCCCTAAACTTCACAGGCACTACTATCTGGAAAACAGGATCCTCAACCACACCGTTGATCTGAGGCATCCACTTACGGACCATCAGGCCATCCTGAACAAAATAACCCCACACTGCACTAGGTAGCTTCTCAACAGGCAAAACTCTAGCAAACAGTTCACTCAATGATACGTCCTCCTTCTGAGCTGTAACGAAATCACTAAGTGACAAAGAAGGTGGCAAATCTGGCAAGACAATAGGCTGCAAATCAGGTTCGTGATTTCTCTCTAGAACCTCAGTTTCAGAGGCACGGTTCATGGCACACCTTGCTGCACATGCAGTGAACACCTCAGGTAAGCTCTCCATACGGCTATCCGAATCTGGTGGAATAGATGAAACACTCTTAATCACAGCCAAGTTATTACCTAAGATCAGATGTACGCCATTCACAGGCAATGAAGGGCAAACTGCAATGATGACCTCACCCTGCACCAGATCAGACTGAAGCTCAATCCTGTGCAGGGGAACAGTAACAACCTGCAACCCCATTCCCCTCACTAAGATATTAGCCCCTGTGCTAGAGTCATTAGAGAAAGGCAAAACAGACCCGAGAAGAAAAGATTCAGATGCCCCTGTATCTCTGAGAATTTTAACTGGCACCTTCGCAGAACGGCCCACCAACGACACAAAACCATCTGAAATGAAAGGAGAGTAATCATTGGCATGTGCTTCAATTACATCAGAACGGCTATACAGGCTAGATCCAACCAGGTTATCAGCAGACAAGTTAGATGAGGCCACACCCACATCAGGGTTAGACCTAATCTCTGTGTGGAAGATTTCAAACTTTGAGCGCACATCAGAAACAGCAAGCGCAACCGGTCTTGCAGCGCCAGGTTTGCTCCTCTGGTCTCTTTCTTTCAAGACCGGACACTCGTTCTTCCAATGCCCCTTTTCTAAACAATAATGGCAAGAGTCTGGATCTGCTCTGCCACGATAAGATGTTTTTTTGGCAACAGACCGACTAGTGGGAGTGCTAGAAAATCCTGAACGTTCGCTGAAACGTCCAAAGAGCTGCTCGTGGTAACCTCTATCCGAACGATACTCTTTAAAATTATGCCTGTGCGTTAAAACATATTCATCAGATAAAACTGCGGCGTCTGCTGCTGTTGTTACCTTCCGCTCATTTATATAGATTGCAATTCGATCAGGGAGGATGTTTCTAAATTGCTCTAAAACAATTAAATTGCACAACTCCTCAAAGGTAGAAATGCCTACTGCAGCGCACCAACGGTTGAAATGACAATTCAGCTCCCTTGCTACCTCTGTATAAGTCTGCTTTTCTCCCTTCTTCCAATTACGAAATCGCAGTCTATATGCTTCTGGAACTAACTCATATACTTTAAGCACAGCATCTTTCACACTTTTATAAATCTTTCTTTCAGGCACCGACAAAGCAATAAACGCCTCCTGCGCTTTTCCAACAAAAACACTCTGGAGTAACAACGTTCGTTCAGAATCGCTCCAACCACGATCATCTGCCACACTTTCAAACAGTGAAAAGAACACATCCGGATCTTTCTCATTAAACCTGGGTAGCAACCTGGCCATATTAGAGATATCAGGGGTGCGCGCTGGCCCAGTCGGAACATCGCCACCAGTATCACCTGTAATTTTTCCTTCTGCAATCAACCTCAGACGTTCTAATGCAATTTCTCGCTCACTTTTGATTTGATCATATTCTAGTTGACGCTCAGCTTCTTTCTCTCTTCGTTCTGCCTCACGTTCAGATTCTCTCTCTCTACGTTCTGCCTCACGTTCAGCTTCTCTTTCTCTACGTTCTGCCTCACGTTCAGCTTCTCTTTCTCTGCGCTCAGCTTCTCTCTCTCTTTGTTGCATTTCTAACAACTCTTTTTGCTGTTCAAATGTAAGACCAGAATTACGAGACTGACCCAACGTTGTCAGTGGCGTTGAAGCACCTTCAAGCTCCAACTCCTCTATTGATGGGAGAACTTTTCTTTCAGCCATTTTAATTCTAACAGCCTGCCTTATCTGTGCCAACTTCGCACTTTTTTTCAAGCCCAATTCAAAATTATAATGTTCACTAACGTTACGCAACTGCTCCTTAGTCAACGTATCTAAAACCTGATCTGATGGAGCAGCGAAAAATTCATCCAAAGTATCCATTCATTACTTCTGCCGTTTTTAACCCTTATTAAACCAAACTTTTAAATGAGCACGTTTATCAATGTAAGTGCGGCCCCCACACTGCAGCTACAAGAAAAAAAAAAAAAACGGAGCTGCCCTGCATAGATTGATCCACTTCATGCATACCCCAAGAACAGAGATTTTTAATACACGATATCAGCGGCACCTAACTTCCCCGACAAAATGCCGTTAAAGCAGACATCCACGACTGTGCCCTCCGCCCAGGATATAGCACAAAAACAAATAACAAAAATAACAAACAAGCGTTTTAAACGCTTAGCAGGGGTTCGCAAAGCTCCGATGGCTACACTATCAATTAATTACAAATCATTCTGTCTTGCAAACACAGCGAACTTACCCAACAATGGACCACCGCCAATACTTTAACCTGGCTATATTTTAAACAACCCCAGGCACAAACGAACCAAATTGTCTCCTTGTCTCCCGCACCGACGTAACGTAACACAATTTCCAAACCCAATTAAACGGATTCGCGTGTGTCTTTCCCAATATTTTCTAATGCGTTAAATGCCCAATCAAACTTGAACTGTATCCGGATCTCCGCAGGATCCGAACACAGCCAACAAATTTGACACGTTAATCAAAACGGCCTACAATACTTCGTGCGTTTAACAACGAACATTAACTACTCAAAACCCATTGAGAAATGCAAAAAAACGCATATTTACCAATCGATGGTTCAAAATCCCGGACGAGCCCCCAAATCTGTTACACGCCTGGCTCAAAGCAAGCAACAGAGAAGGGAAAGGCCACACGCGGATAGCGATATATATATTAGATTTATTAAATGAATAGACTTTAACAGAATGGATTAAGTAAAGTCAGTGATGGAGTTGTATTTTGGAAAATAAAAGTGTAAGCAGTCAGTGTAATGCTGTGTAGTGAATAAGCAAAACAAAATCCTAAACGATGCGGGAGAGACGGAGCGGCGGCGGTCGACCACCCGGTCTCGTCTGAAGTGCTTTTAAAGGCCCAGACCAGGAAGCAATTAGTGCGACTCCATACACCTGCGCCCAGCTCACCTGTAGGAGACAGACGCAGCACACAGAAAGGAGGAGGAGCCAGGCAAGGCCGTGACAACACACACACACAGCGGAACCATACAAGCTTAAGACATCGTTGAGATTTGAGGAGGAAGATGAACATTGGAAGATAAACGCCGGTTTGCTGCAGTGACTGTAAGAGGAAGTCTTAGAAGCCGTGTTCAAACTCAGAAGCACAGAATCACCAGTGGCGGGATACCTAATGGAGTTAGTTGCCATGGCGCACTGCCCCAGCTAGCGCCATCTGCCCCCTGCTGCTGAACAGGGCATTAGATTAAGCTGCTGTAATCGCCATGGCAACATACACAATGATTTTGCTAGTCATTTACAGACAGGCTAGAGGGTGCTGTCTGGGTGATGTGTGTGCATGTGTGTGTGTGTGTGTGTGACAGTCTGTCTGTCTGCCTGTCTGTATATGTGTGTGTGTGTGTGTGTGTGTGTGTGTGCCTGTTTGCCTGTTTGTGTGTGTGTGTGTGTCTGTCTGTCAGTCTGTCTGTCTGTCTGTGTGTGTGTGTGTCTGTCTCCCTCTATTGTGTGTGTGTCTCCATCTGACTGTGCCCATTTCTCTGTGAGATTCTCTGACCCTCGGTGTTTGATGTGCCTGTTGTGGGTGTGTGTGTGTGTGTGTTTGATGTGTTTTTTTGTTTTGTGTAGTCTGTGTGTGTGTGTCTGTTGCCTCTATGTGTATGTGTGTGTGTGTGTGTGTGTGTCCATCTGACTGTGTCCATTTCTCTGTGAGATTCTCTGACCCTCAGCTGACTGTCTGAGGGTGTGTTTGATGTATCCGTTGTGTGTGTGTGTGTGTGTGTGTGTGTGTGTGTGTGTGTGTGTGTCGGTTTGATGTGTCTACCCGCTCTCTCCTTATGCCCCGCTGACTAGGCAATCTGCTAGCCGCCTGAAAACTAATGGAGAGAGAGCAGCAGAGCAGGAATTCACAGATTATTAATCCCACCAGATTATTACCCCACCAGAGAATGACCTCCACCAGATTATTACCCCACCAGAAAATGACCTCCACCAGATGTACCACCCTATAAAGGAGAAAAAGAACACATCTGAGGAGTTGCAGGTGTTTTTAAAATTATTTAAAGTGAAGGAGAAGAGCCTCTTAAATCTAAGTTCTCTGAAATCTTGTCTTTCGCCTTTACTGTTAGGGTCCATGTTTTCAAGTATTGAACAAATAAAATATTTACTAAAAGGGCACTCAGAGAGCATGAGTTAGACCTCCACCAAGGCCAGATGCCATATCTCACAACAAGTGGAACTAAAGTAATGGAGTCATGAACTGGAGATGTTCCAAAAAGTAACAGCTTCTTCCAGAGTATAAATGCAAAAGCAAGTCCACCAGGTTTCATGATAATTGGTTAATCATTTTAGTAAAATCCTGCACATGGACAAACAAATGGACACAGCAGACATGATAGGCCTACTGGAATAACAAACAAGCTAAGTGGTTTTTCAAGTTCTGACTTCAAGTCAAGAGTAAAAGAAAATGGAGCTATAGCCAGCACAATAAGAGTCGTTAGAGAGCTCCCCCGTCCTGACGGATGAAGCTATAGCCTGTGACTCACTGGGGTGTTATGCTGAAACACACTGCGGAGGAGAGCCAACTACTGCAGGGGCACTATGAGCATATGTGTGCATACAAGCAGTCAGCACACACACACACACACACACATAATCAGCACACACGCATGCACACACACAATCAGCACACACACACACACACACACAATCAGCACACACACACACACACACATAATCAGCACGCACACACACACACGCACACACACATAATTAGCACACACACACGCACACACACATACACACTTAATTACCACACACACACACATAATCAGCACACACACAATCAGCACACACACATACATACACACATAATCAGCACACAGACAATCAGCACACACACACACAATCAGCACACACACACACACACACACATACAGTAATCAGCACCTACACACGCAAACACACAATCAGCATACACACACACACACACATAGGCACGCACACACACATACACCACACATATAAAAGAGGTGTAATATAACATTGAACAGTG
>NW_027468609.1:18531938-18756938 GCF_046254945.1 Alosa pseudoharengus | reverse complement strand
TCCACAGAGTCACTTTACTCAACACAAGGCCATGTGGTGACACTGGACCAGAGGAAAAGCCTGTAATGACCTGGCTCCAAGTCGTCACAAAACAGAGGAGGACACACGTTTTAACTTAAGAATTTATTAACTAATATAACAAAAAGTACTGCATAAGTTTAACGAAAACGTGTCAGTAGGAGCAATCAGTATTCAGTATGTAAGTGAGTGAATGGATGCATGAGGAGTAAGGTGTTATGCAAGAGAAGGCGAACCAAAGAAACAAAGCAAAAGGAAAAAGGGCCTAAATGGGAAATATAAAGGGACAGGGACAGGTGAGAGCACGGCCAGCAATTAAAAGGGCCAGCAGCGACAAACCCATGGGTTGTCACAAAGCCTAATA
Source organism: Alosa pseudoharengus (assembly GCF_046254945.1). NCBI lineage: Eukaryota > Metazoa > Chordata > Actinopteri > Clupeiformes > Clupeidae > Alosa > Alosa pseudoharengus. The sequence continues at coordinate 18,756,556 of NW_027468609.1, read as the reverse complement.
CAGATGCTATATAGAGTAGAGTCATAGCGATAGCCCAATAGAGATGGTTGTAGTAATAGCCTAGTAGAGATGCTATATAGAGACAGAGTTATAGAGATAGCCTAATAGAGATGCTATATAAAGATAGAGTTACAGAGATAGCCCAATAGGGATGTTATATAGAGATAGAGTTATAGAGATAGTCTAATAGAGATAGCCCAATAGGGATGTTATATAGAGACAGAGTTATAGAGATAGCCCAATAGAAATGCTATTTAAAGATAGAGTTACAGAGATAGCCCAGTAGGGATGTTATATAGAGATAGAGTTATAGAGATAGCCTAATAGAGATAGAGTTATAGCCCAATAGGGATGTTATATAGAGACAGAGTTATAGAGATAGCCCAATAGAGATGCTATATAAAGATAGAGTTACAGAGATAGCCCAATAGGGATGCTATATAGAGATAGAGTTATAGAGATAGCCCAATAGAGATGGAGTTGTAGTGATAGCCTAGTAGACATGGTATATAGAGATAGAGTTATAGAGATAGCCTAATAGAGATGCTATATAGAGAGAGTTATAGAGACAGCAAAATAGAGATGCGTGGTTTTGATTCACAATCCTGTTAGCCTTGAGGAAATGGGCCAATTTTTTGCCAACTTTTGGGAAAAGGTCAAAACTCTTGAACAGGTTGGTCTCAGACATGGAAGGGTTCCCTGGGAACCACATACGATTCAGTGCTTTACGGCAAGCTCTGACTCACTTTGGCACTTCCGCACTTCCTTTTTTTCTCTCGAGGCATGGACAACACCGCTGACAGGTTAGGTTCTCCCTGTCAATACACATGCTAATAAAGAGTTTGGTTTGCTAATGTTTTAAAAACCAGACAAAAACGTATACCTAGATCTCTGTGCTTAATATTGTTTGAATATTTATCAGCACTAGTGAGGGAAGTGTGGGACTGCACAAGAGACCGGGGTTGGGTGATATTAAAAATGTATTAAAAGTGGCAGATCTTTGAATGGCAAGTGGCAAATAAATCTTACAAACCATCAAACAAATGTTAGCAAACATTTTCGGGGCTTAGTGCTTTAGGGCTCTGGCAGCATATCACCCCCCCCCCCCTCAGTATCTTCTTCAATGCTGCCAGGTGCTTCCCTTCAAACGGTAAATTACTAATCTCTAAATCTCTTATTTCAGTCCCAATGCCACACATCACATTATTTTTTTAATTGAGATTGACTCTAGGAGGCTGGTATGCTCAGGATGTGGAGGCTATTGAAAGCTCCCATCCTCCCCAGAGTCATCTCCAATTTTTTTGATATATTGTTGTGAGGCCAGAAGGTGTCAATATTCCTTGTGAACTCCCCCTCCAACAGCTGGATGGATGCAAAAAAAACCTCTGTCGGCCTCATCAGTCGGTCTGTACTTTGTGGCCACCAGGAAAGGACGTCTCTCGCTTGCAGCATAGCTGTGGTCCAGATGTCTTGGACCCAACCGCAGCACCTCACAGGGTGGACATGCCCTCACTGTTTCTTCCTGCTGAAGGATCCGGACAAGCCAGCCAGCAACATAAAAGATGCCCTACTCCTGCATGCAATCACCAACAGTCTACAAAGTAAGAGAAATACAATGTTACAATGCATATGAGAATGTCTTATGTGACTTATGACTGTATAGGTGTGTCTTTGTGCTGTTTTGTGTAGTGCAGATAACCTTGTCTTCCACAACGTCCGACACTGACATCAGTTCTTCATCCATTAGTTCTGTTGTAGGTGAAGGAGGCAGGGCCAACAAGGTGGTCAATAGGCCTGTTGTTGATGAGGTCGAGGGAGTCGCCCCATCAGAAGAGGTGGCCAGAAGCGTGACTCCATCATCCACCTCACAGTTAGATAGAGTTAAGAGAGGGCCGGTATGATGTTCGACATACATATTTCATTTGCTAAAGCTTGGTTGTTCACTTAGGCTTTTCTTGATGGATCTGAACTGCTAGCCTGCCACCCAACTGATGCAGTCAACAAGGAAGTTCTCCTTCTCCTGGCTTCCAGTACCAACGGGTCGTCTCCAGGGGTTTGAATCCTTGGCAGACCTAATAAAGGAATAAGGAATATGTTAATGCATGGTAAGCCCAGAGACTGCAAGTAGGGTAGTTGTAGATACTGTAGGTAGGTCGTAGTTAGTAGGTCGAAGTTAGTAGGTAGGTTGTATGTTTGTGAAGTTTTATTATTATTATTTTACAGAATTACCTAAAGTTCCGGACATCAAAAAGTCGATGAGAAGGCAGGCAAAGATACTGTATATGCCTCTCAGTGAGGTTCAGCGCCATGCGCACGGTGTGGACCTTGTCGAACTCATAAAAGTTCGAGACATGGGGCCATAGAACATTTTTACTTTGGATCTAAGGATGTAAATAAATATGTAAATAAATAAATATGAATCATTGATAATGTTGTATATCAGCAAAGAATCGCATTAGCGAACATTGTGGCTAACTAACTTAGCGCCTGTCAGTATGGTCAGAAAAGAATGTGATGACAGTCGAAATTACAGTGCTGTTATCAAGGGCGTCAGTTTGTTTTTAGAAGTGGTGGGGACAATAAAGCTTGAGTGTGGTTTGAAAAGTGCGGGGTACCCTTATGTAAGCTATTCATCCATTCAACGCTGCATTACAATATGCTCAACAGTAGTGTTGCGCCGGTTAAGGTTTTTTAACATCCGCACCCACCCGACCCGTCAGGAGAGTCTATCTGCACCCACTCGACCCTCAAAAATATGCACTGATTAACTACCCGAACCTGACCCGACCCGACAAAAAAAAAAAATGTGCCTATAGCCTAGGCTATCCTTTGCAGTTCATATTGAGGTAGAGACAATGCTTTCTTATTAACTAAACACTTAAACAAGAAGAATTTGCACTGTATGATATGCTTCAACAAAAGGCCTTTTCACACAGAGATCACACTAAATTTGCGGGAAGAGGAGACGTCTTTTTGCCGCAACGTGTGTCTGAAAACGAGGTGAAAATTTGCAGGCTTGCTGATCTGTTCACATGATGCGGCATTTTTGGGAGCCAGGAGAGGCAGGATCAGCTATTAATGTGACGTGCAACAGGGGCGTGTAGAGTGATAGGCGTAGGCCTTATTATGCGTGGGCCTTCAGCAAGTGATTTCCAAAACCATGGCGGGAGAACCGACTGCACTTTGGTTAGCTTGCATTTGCTTTGCTGTTGCTAAGAATGTTAGATTCTTGCGATAGACGTCTTCAGACAATAAAAAGTAATTTGGAAGGGAAATTGAAGAGAAGAGTTGCCCCCTGCGTTGACCGTGATTCCCCTTTGAAAATCAGAGGTTCACAGGCCTTGGTCAGTGGCGCCGCCAGCCGTAATCCTGTAGCCTACGCACTGTGCGTACAATTTATTCATGAAATCATTCAATATTACAACAATAAAAATAGCTTGTGTAGGCTACTGTCTTAATTGAAACATGCTTCACGCACAAATGATAGCCTAGGGCAAAGAGAATGGACATCTCAACTTTGTCACACTACGTGAGCAGTTCTGGCGCTTAAAAACGCAACGTATTCAGTCATAATGACAACACATGACAACCATATATCAGAATAAACAGCAGACCTTACCGAACACAAAGATGTAATTAAAGTTTAAAGTTTTAATTAGTTTAAAGCACTCCCCTGTACAGTTAGCCATTCCAGAGTAGCCTAATCCGGTTTTAAATTTGCAGCAATGTCTATATATGCATGTCTCCAACTTTGGGGTTCACAATGTGTTTAAATTGTTCAATAGGCCTACATGATTTTATAACAGGCCAAATACAAAATAAATGTTACAAATATCGCCTATATAGCCTATCTGTAAACATTACAATCAGAGGATATACATATAGGGCAGACCGACGCTCATGAGTTCATGCTTTGTTTTATCGCTGGATTTTAGGATAGCCTACTATGGCAACCGATTGCATTCCGAGCTAGCCTACAGTCAACTCTAGCAGGCATTAAATGACTGGAGGGTCGGGTGGGTGCGGATGTTAAAAAACCTTAACCGCGCAACACTCGATCCACACATATCCAGGCAGGTGTGCATGCTGTGAGGATGTCATTGTGCGCGCCTATCGCATGGTTTTTAGACTCAATGATTTTGGTATGTGGGGATTTTTTCGGTCGCAATTGGTTTGCACATTTTTAGAAGTGGTGGGGACAAAATTCAAATTATAAATAGTGGTGGGGACATATCCCCCCGTAATCTACGCGTATGGCTGTTATCAATTTGCTCGGTATAACCACATTTATGTTTCACAAATACACCAACAATCAAACTAGCCTCCATCACTCAACCAATGCTAATGTTAATGTTATCTTACCTATGGACATAACATTAAAGGAGAATTCCGGTGTGATATTGACCTAAAGTGTGTTGAAGCATGCGAGTGTGAACGTATGTCTCATACTGTAGCTCATCTCGGCTTGTCCCCTGCACTCAGAAATCTGGCGCAGGTTAGCCAATGCTACCAACAGTTTTTCGATGGGGGTGCCTCAGGCATCGGCCTAGCCATGCAAATAAATCACTGTTTTACACCATTTACGAGGCTCAAAGTAGCGACGCTCGACTTACCGTGACTAAATTCAAGATGGCGCGAACAGTAAACTTCCTTAAGGTACTGTCTGTACAAATCGTCTTGTAAATAAACTACCAGTACTTTTTCAAAGTTCTCAATGTCTCGTTTTAAATGTCAAGGCCCTCGGAAGTCTACCAATGAAGTATGGAGCTACTTTGAGCCTCGTGTGGTGTAAAACAGTGATTTATTTGCATGGCTAGGCTGTTGGTAGCATCGGCTAACTGAGAGCAGGGGACAAGCCGAGATGAGCTATGAGACATACGTTCACACTGTGAAACCGTGATCTACCGTTGTGTTGTCGTTATAGGAAGTGAAGTGAAACCAAGTCAAGTAACGTATTGTGTCTTGCAACTAGATGCTGTGCCATCTGGTGGACAAACTATGTAATGCAGCCTAAATGAAGGCTCAATATTCGGTTTTCCTTCACTGAATTTAAAATTATTTATCAGCCATTATATAGTTTGGAAAATGCCTTAATATTGGCCAATAATATCGACCCGCCAATAAATCATACAATAAATCATACAATAAATCCCCGGGGACCAAACTAAATTTTTCGTAAAAGTCCAACCAAGTTTCATGTGCCCCGGTATTTTGGTGTCCCGGGAATTGTTGACCAAAAAACTTTGAGAATCCCTACATGACCACTACACTATGGCTACTCTAGCTAGCGGCGGTCATAATAAATCATTATAAATGTGATTGCTGTGTTTACTTTGCTTACCTTTAAGCCATACTTTAGGCAATAAACAAGTTGTTCCTGATGGACTTCAGTAAGTGAGGGACATTACTGTAAACACCACAGGAACCCTCTGAACCCCCATCAGAATGCAGTGGGACTCCTCGCCACCCAGAGGGTCCAGGGTAGCCCCAAGTAGGTGCAAAGCTTTGACATTAGTCGTTGCCTGGTCACATATTACTGCCTGCACCTTGGAAATAGGTTAATACATTGTGTCAGTACATGGTTGTAGTGTAATTGTACATTGTTAATGTTTCTGTTTACAAAGTCTGTGCACTACATACTGTCAGCCCTATTCCTAGGTTCCAATGGCATCCCTAATGACGCCAGCAGTTTCCTCGGCTGGCATGGAACTGGGGGAGAAGAAATAACCCTTGGCCTGTTGAAGTTTTCGGTAAATGTGTTTAATATACAAAGCAAAACAATGTTTCCACTTCCCCAAAATGCCCCTAACCATGATGATGATGACCATTGGCAACATGGCCTGAGGGAGATACGCCATAAATTGCATAATTTCTTTTGTCGTAGTCGAATCGCCTCTTGATGGCCATCTCATCTAAAACTAGACTGCACATTCTTTCCGCAAGGGTCATGGTGGAAAATGATTCCTTACAGGAAGCCTAGCTGTTGGAACAAGCAAGTTAATGAGCAGTTTTAGGTACATTTTGTAAAACTGGGTAATGTAAAGCAGTCTATGTTCGTAAATTGGAATTTACAGAGTAGTATCCCACACGTCCTGTAATACATTGGTGTATTGGGGCAGTCATGGCATACAGGTTAGGGCTTCAGGCTTGGAACCGAAGGGTTGCCGGATCAATCCCCGACCAGTGGGAACAGCTGAAGTGCCCTTGAGCAAGGCTCTTAACCCCTCAATGCTCCACGAGCGCCGCTGTAGCAAGGCAGCTCACTGCTCCGGGTTATGTGTGCTTCACCTTACTGTGTGCTGTGTGTGTTTCACTAGTTCACGGATTGGGATAAATGCAGAGACCAAATTCCTTGTATACGCAAGTATACTTGGCCTAGAAATCTGATTTACATTATTGTGGTTTTGGAGGGTAGAGCAAGCACACTTAAAACTCCATCCTCTTCCCTTTTTCCCAGCCTCCGACCGTTGTGCCTTGATGAAGTTCCGGCAGCCTTCAGGACAGCTCAGCAGCATCTCTTCCAGAACTTCATGAGGACTACGGAAGAATGTAGGTGTTAAGATTCAAAGATTTTGTTAAAACAAAGGTTTATAATCCCAATGGCATCTTTTATTTGTTGACATTACTTGGATTGTTTAGGCTTATAGCTGGCTTCCTTCTTTTCAGCCATGCAACCTTTGCCTCATAGACGGCCTCTGATTTCCCTCAAAGCTTCTACAAGGGTGTACTCTGGTGGTCAAAATGGGCACTGCGCTGATCATAGAACTGCTTTCTGACTCTTAATCATAGAAATAGAATTAGATTTAAATTGTAATCGCACATGGATTGTAGGGGCCTCCAGGAGACTTCATGAATTTAATCTTAATCAAATTGCTTCTCTTCTCACACAATCTCTCTTTCTCTCTTCTCACACAAATTCTCTTTCTTGCACTGTTGGACTTACTCATTTGCACTATCACCATGACCACTATCACCATGACACTCACTCACACAGAGCACCTTACCTTACTATGCACAGAGAATCACAGGCTCAGTCCCTGCCTCAGTCATTGCAAGCGCCTCTTGATAGATTAATCACCACTATGTGGATACTGTTAAGTGTTAGTTAGTATAATTTGTATTTTAGTATATTTTGTATATTCTTTATCTTCTACTGTCCTTATTGCTTAGTTGTGTTTTTATATTATATACTTTTAATTACTTTTTATGCTGTTAGTGAATGAGTGTGTGTGTTGTCTGCATGCTACTGAGACCTTGAATTTCCCCTGGGGATTAATAAAGTATCTATCTATCTATCTACAAACCTCAAAACTATTCAGGACAGAGAACTGACTATACACAAAAAAGATGCACCGTTTGCAACTATGAGAAATAAATGGACTGCATCATTCATACAGCATGTTTCTCCAAAGCATTTTACAGTTTATGTATCTCTGTTTACCCACATTCACACACACACACACACACACACACACATTCATACAAACACACAATCACACACACATGCACACATGTATTCACATACACAGATGGTCAAAGGCCATGCATACACAAATCTGCCCATTCTGCACAACTGACTATACATTGCAAATGCAAAAAAAGGCCACAGTGATATAAAAGTATATTGGTGCTATCTTGATACAAGTTATCATCAATGCTTATGTAGGTGCATCTATTTCAGTTCTAAGTGGAAAAGAGAGATTCACTTTATCTGAGTTAAATGATCCCGAGGAGCCCAAGGGATGATGTTGTCAGTTCAGTCAGGGGGACTGCTTTAAAAAGCTTGTATTGTTCTAGAAGAGCAGCTCTGGCTGACGTGAGTGTCAGCTGATGGCTGACAGTGGGTGTTCTCCCCGTAGCTGAACCAACACTATGCTTGGTGTGTTGTATTGTATTTCCTGTCCCGTGGTTACATTGGTAACGATGGAAAACAATGACTGGACATCAATATCTCAATCTAAACGTTGTGGGTTGTGTTTAATTGATACTTGTTGTGTATAGATATTATCAGTTTAAAATAATGGACAGTTAGGATTAGTTCCCAGAAACTCTGGCATCAGACCAAAGGAAGCCTGTGGCCAGATGACCTCAATCTGCCGCACAGCATTTGAAAGGGAAAAATAATAAGCACAAATGGTCCTCACAAACCCACAAGTATGAGGCCATGTGTACACATGTATACACAGATTCAAACACACACACACACACACACACACACACGTACATACGCACGCACACACACACACGCGTGCACACACACGCGCACGCATATACACCCACACACACACGTATACACCGGCACACACACCCACATTCACAAATATCTCATCCTTGGTATAAGAGATATTGTATCTCAATTGGACCTTCCTGGATAAAAAAGGATAAATAACCATGTTTGTACACACAAATAACAATGTATAAGCAAAAACAATGTATACGCAAATTATACTGCCTGTGTATCACACACGCACACACACACACACAGAGAGAGCATGAGTAGGCTCCTTGCTCTGACAGCTGTTTAGGAAACATCCCCTTCACCACCCAGCAGCAGCTAACTGCTGTTTGTTCTCCAGGCGATTCTCCGACATTCTAGAAGACTCCGTGGCCACCCACATGAAGGTGGCTACTCAGCAGCCTCATGCCTTATCTTTGACATGACATCACCTTTAAGAACAGGGTTTGGCAGCGAAATCTGGGGGAGTGGAACGGAATCATCCGGCCTCCCCTTTGAAGTTCCATGGATGTTTAATGACCTGGCAGAGAGCCTTCCTGTTCTAAGAGGCTGCTCTAATGTCCTCTTCTATGGAAAACAAGCATGGATGACCAAAGGCTGACTGGAGAATGTGTGGGTTGTTTTCAAGCATTCCACATTTCTAAACAGACATACAGTTCCTGAATACGAACATACAGTTCCTACATGGCCAGACAGTTCTAAGGTGATCACATAAAAATGGGTTGCTTTGAAGTTGATGGAGTACACAATTAAATCTGCTATGTCTCAATAGCAACACACACACACACACACACACACACACACACACACACACAAACCAAATCGTACAGTCCACAGGAGGGCAGTATGGCACTGTTTGTGGTGACCTCCACGTGTTGCTTATCTACTGGGAGGAGACCAGCCCATCAGCAGACTAAAGCTAAACCTGAAAGAGAGGGAGCAAGGGAAGACGCATTAGCAGGTGTTCGACTTCAAAATGAAAAATGAATTTCATTAAGTGATCTCTCTAAGAACATCCCAATCACAGGCATCGCTAGGCAGCCATCACTGGTTGCAGTGATTACCATTAGCCCATGAAAGGCTGATCTGACCATGATCCTTGCGGTTACATTTCTCTGTCTCTCCCACACCATCTCTGTCTCCGTGGGTGCGTCTGTACTAGGGTTGTAACGGTACACAGAAGTCACGGTTCGGTTCATACCTCGGTTCGGACATCATGGTTCGGTACGAGTTCGGTACAATGGAGGGAAAAGCAAAACAAAAATGCAGAAAGCATTTTTTTTTATTGTGCATGTCTCAGGCTGTACCACCTAGTGTCATACAGTCTATTCCCTGAGCTATCTGCAACAGCCTGAAGTGTGTAAGATGTAGGCTAAACAGTACAATAAGTATCCAGACTCCATCTGTAACTTGTAAACAAAATAAGACAATCAGCTATAAAACTGAAAATAGGCCTTACAGCATCTCTTATTTCTGAAAGTGCATATTATTATAGAATAATAATGTTTAAAAATCCACTTAAGCAAGACCTTCAACACCTGTGTTTAGTTGTATATGGAAGGGTCTACAGTTTGCCCAGGGCCGTTTCAAGGAATTTGGGGGCCCCAAGCAAAATGGACATGGAGGCCCCTACCCACCCCCCCCCCCTCCCCCACCGCACACAAAGCCGACAGGAACCACCGCATAGCCATACAGTTTAAGTTCACCCACAGTTTATATAAATACAACATTTTGACAGTGCAATACTGCAGTTGCATATATATACTGTGCATTAATTTTGAACATTTGAACATTTGCAAAAACACCACCGTACCATAAAATCCGATATATCTGCAAAAAAGTGCACAATAACTAAATCCAACATACTTAAACACACACACACTCACATTAAAATTTTTCAGTTCTCACAAAGTGAGAAAATAAAACACTGCCATCTTATGCAGAAAAAGGATGCCTTGTTTAAACTATAAAGAGTGCAGGTTGTATAGCAATTTAAAAATCCAACATAAATACAAGTACACACACACACACACACACACACACATAAGATTAACCTTTCAGGCTATCTTTATCAGTGGAGGTATCCTTAGGAAGAGCCGGAGGGTTAAGAAATTTAAGCAAAGCACCTTGAGGGAGAAAGAAAAGATATGTTAGCATTTCCACATATTGATATTTAGAAGGGATGCAGCTGCTTTCACAACTACCAATGCTTACTGTACAAACATCCCAAGCTAATGTTATACATTGACCTAGGCCTACTTGTAGCTTAACATAGCATTTAAGCATTCTGCTGTTTGAGAATTAGACAGACACACCTGATGCTTTAAAGACAATAAACAGCTAGCGTGCATGAATACTACTAGACATGAATGTTCCAGTCTGCTTTGATGCACAGAATTTATCGTGTGGTTTTCCTAACCCCCATTTTAATAGATTATCACGGTCGAATAGTTAGTAGGCTATAGCAGAGAAGCTATGCCACTTTCATCAAAACCTATTACAAAGCTATAGCAATGTTATGTCATTAAATACGATAAACAGTGATTCTGGAACAGATCTGCGTCTTCCTTATCCCGTTAATAAACATATTACAGTATGTAACCATATTCCGTCCGTTCGAGAAAAAAAGTTGCGCTAACTGTTCTAGTTCATTACAAGCAGCATGGGCCGTCAGACAGGTAGTTAACATAAACATTTTTTGCTAGGCTAGCCTTCCTGCTGCAAGTAATTACACCATTTGTACAAGACAAGTAGAGCTATTTTATCGGGGCCCCAAGCAATTGCTTGGTTTGCTTGCCTTCTAGCGACGGGCCTAAGTTTGCCTCAATATTTTTCAGTGTGTGTACAGTAATAATCTAGCCTACTAACTGTGAAAATATCACACTATTTTGCCTTCTTTTAAAAAACGAAATTGCTCCTTTCATTTCATAAACAGACTACAACTTTGCCCTTCCACGTTAATTCACCGTAGTATGGTTTGTTTATTAGCCTGGTTAGCGTTGACACTTTCTTTTACTGTCTGTGCACTTAACACTAGCTCCTCATGTGAGAAGTTACAAGTTACTCCAACATAAAGGTAATTACCACGCGATTTACATAGCTGTCTGTCATTGCGAAATCATTTAATTTAAGCCATAGGTTTTGGCCCTATTTGTATATCCAAAGGCTTGTAAAGCGCAGGGGAAGTTTTTTTTTCTCTCGTTTCAGTGATTGGTAGCCTACATCATCTGTGTGATGGCTTCGAATATGTGTAGCATGTTATATTTCCACTCACATACCCAACAACTGCTGAACAACGCCGACACACAGTTTCATCTCACCCTCTTGCCTGTACTACTGTAACTTAACTAAAGTTCTCAAACTTGCGATCTTAAAGAGACCAGCGGATACTCTAACTCTTGTGGGTCGCCACCTTAGTGCTGCTATCTCTGACTAACTGACTCGACCGACGACCTGACAAAAAATAATAATATAGGCTATATAGGCGCCAGAGCTTCAGAGCTAAGGCGAGGCTACAGATTAGCGTTAGGTGTCGCTAAAAAACTCTCGTAACTCTCGTACGGTAGGCTACTTAACAGTAATTGCGCATTAATTTGCACACGAGTTTTATGTATTTTTATACCGTGTATTGTTCATTCATGTAAATTCATGCACCGAACCGTGACGCCCGTACCGTTTCGGTTCAATACGAATACATGAACCGTTACACCCCTAGTCTGTACCCTTCTGTACCACCCCCAGAGCTGGCAGGCTGACCAACCGCATTTGATACATGGACAACATCCACTTAGCCAAAAGTCAAGCTACCAGAAGGAACTAAAAACGGTGAAGATGCAACCTAATATGGTCATTTCTGGGGTCAGGGTGATTTTCTGTGCAAGTTTTGGCCCCCACAAGCCACTTACTGTGCAGTGTACAGCTCCAGTTTTGACAATATGGTCCATTAACTTTCTTCATTAACATTCTTCAGAGCGTAAATGCTGCCCATGCATTAGTCAGTATTAGGTCAGGTCTGGCTGCAGTATGGCTAGATCAGGGCCATCTGTTGCAGTGTGTGTGTGTGTGTATGACAGAGAGAGAGAAAGAGAGATCAGTTTTTAGTTAGGTTACACACACACACACACACACACACACACAAACACACATATACACCACATTTGAATTCCTTATTTGAATCCACCAAATTTTCTTACTGGAAGAATGTCTGAAAGGATTCAAATATTTTCAGATGATACAGCTTTGACACTCAAGTGTACATAAAACATTGCCTACGTCACACAGCAAGACTCGTTCACTGCTGATATTAGGGACCGTTCGTTATTTATAAACGGGGTCACCGGAGGAAAATAGGGGAGGGTCATGTCTTTTTATTCTTTGTTGAGGGGAGGGTCACCTAACTTTTTTGTCTAGGAGGGGGGGTCACCCATCTTTTGTATTAATGAAAACAGCAAAAAATCAAAGTGGCTTGTTTGATTGTTGATTTCTGTCGCCATATAACGTTCTCTTTCGTTCCATAGCTCTGTCAACATTGAACAATGAAAATAAGGGAGATTTCCCGGGTTTCTCACGCAAAATACGGAAAATGTCAACATCCGTCCCCATTAACGTTGGAAGGGTTGGAGCAACAAAGTAGCCTACTTTATTCACGCCTAACAGCCTATATCCATTTGGTCAACTTTATCCAGCCCTAAAAAGCTAACTTTGGTTTTCTTGTAATTTACCGTGTAGCCTAGCCTAACTTTAAACAGTGTGCATGCTTATAAAGCATACTTGTGCTTCATTCATCCACACATCCAGCTCCTAACGTTTTGACAAGCATTTCTAACAATTTACCTTGTTCCTGCCCATCTCTAGCTTTGCTGTCTCCATCCTTTCTGTTTTATATAGTAGGCCCTATTTATTGGTAACCAGCAACAAGTGCAATTTGTTAATTGCTGTCATTCTCTCTCCTGCCAACAAAAATGTGTTACATTCCAAGTAGCAGTGCGTAATTCTGCTTCATAAAGCAGAATACAGAATACAAATACATTGGTCATATAAATAGCCAGTTTATGGTCTACAGTGAAGGCTAGAGTTGGTAAGTTATGGTAGGCCAACTTGGAGTGAATATACAGGGGGATTTCTGTGGCTCTTAGCCTGGCAGGTGCGCACGTAGACATAGCCTACGGCCGAACACTGCAAGCGCCAATTAATCGTGCTCTCACGACAACCACGTCGTTAACTTAAATAGGCCTACTGTAGGTTAACATCACTCTGAGTTCGCTTTCAAGCAAGCAAAACGATGATTTGAATACATCTGTTTCTCTGGAAGGGCAAGTGGTAACAACAGGACAACACAGAGACAGGCCAGAATGCAGGACTAATGTTATGAGATTATTACAGTAATATGGGATATTCTACGGGAAAATATTAAAACGGCAAGACAGCGGGGAAAAGTTAAAATGATAGGCCTAAACCCGGAAAAAGTTGGCATGTTAGGTATTTTTCGGTCCCTGTGATTATTTGTGAAATTGTGCAAACGGCCTTTTCAAGTCATTTGAGAAGGAAGGAGTGTAGCAAGCTCCCAAATGTGAGGGTCATGTCTTTTTTGAAAAGACTGCTGGAGGGTCGTTGACATTTTTTTTGCAGGCAGGGGAGGGTCATGCAACTTTTGATTGAAGCACTCAAAATCCCTCCGGTGACCCCGTTTATAAATAACGAACGGTCCCTTAGCAGAATTTTGCCAGCTGTACATTTTCTCTTTGCCAGTCGTGGCCCACTGACAGTCAGACAGAGAGAGAGAGAGAGAGAGAGAGGGAAGGAAGCACACACACCCACACTGCAGAACAGTACATGCTTTGACATACCTAATGCCAAGACAAACACACACGCGCATACACACCTCTCATCTCTACACCAACAGTCCCTGAGAAACGTGAAATTTCAACACTCTGCCATATCACACAAATGAGTTGATACATTGAACACAAGGCCACACTCTTGTATTCAATGAACTTTGAATTGGTGATGAGGGCTTGATCCAATGTCAAAAGACTAATTTTGCATTGCGTGTTAGTATGTGTTACCCATTACAGAATATAGAAATATTACCCTTTATGTGGACACCAGCTCTACTTCAGCTCTGAAGCATTCTGAAGAGAAAATTGTGTGTTGAATAATTGCAAAGTGATCACCTAAAACAGCACTGAGTGTATGTGGATAAACAGCCCTTGAAGGCCTGTGTGTGTGTGTGTGTGTCTGTGTGTGTGGGTGTGTTTGTGTGTGTGCGCGCATGTGTTTCTGTGTGTTTATTAGGCTGGATTAAGATGGGCCATGGACAGGCCCTGACAGGGTCCCTACTCTGTGTTTGTACAACATAAATCACCACTCTCAACCCCGCAGTTTACATAGGCGCATACACTAACACACACACACACACACACACACACACACACACCACGTAACATGACTATCTGTCTGTGGAGAGTAAACAAAGCAAACAGGCACTTCGGCAGTGAGCCATTCAGGATTTATGGGCCCTGAGACTCTGAGACTGAGACAAGATGTATCACCCTGTTGACTCTACTGGCAGGACCAAGAACGGCAAAGAAGGTTTACTCAGAGTGGCTCCAGGAGAGCCGGAATGCACTCAGTCAACGCTTAAATAGGTTAATAATTACAGTGCAGCTTTCTAGCTATTCTACAGCTCATTGAAATAAAACCAACAGCATCCTGCCAAACTACGCTGAGGTTGGGTCTTTGATGCCCTTAAAGTGATGGATGGCAAGGGGAGTATAAAATTGCATTTTCAGAGAAATTGCAAAAGTGTGCCTGCTCAATTGTGGTTCACCGACAGGATTAGACATTGGAATTTAAACACTGCAGAAACGATCTGTTTTAACAAAGCATGGGTGAAAAAAGATTGATGGAATCTAGAAAAAATGGTGGAATGATCTCTTCAACATTCTATAACTGTCAGTTTCCTATGTAAGGGATAATGGATGACATGGCATCCTATTCACAGAAATTAATGCACGTTTGAGGTTGCAAAACGGCCCCGACGTGCAGTGGAGGGGCGTTTAAACCTTGTAAGCACATTCATTTCTGTGAACGTAATGCCATGGAGTCCATTATCCTGCTTATTCCACTGTTGCCACTTGCGTTATGTTCATTCTCTGTTATAGTTTAAACCAGCGGTCCCCAACCACCGGGACATTCCTAACCGGGCCGCAGCCTACGACATGAGTTTAAAAAAAATGCATGCAAACTAAATAAAAATTTAATTCGCAATAATGTCACGTTTTTACATGGCATACGCCTATATGCAGTTGTTTGATTGCACGCATGTTTGCATTTTGCAAGGTCTATTTTCTTACATCTGTCTGTCCCGCCTTCAACACTTTTACATATTGCCTTCAGCGCTGCGCAGCCTCAGGTCAGCTCACTTCACCTTCTTAGCGAACGGTAGTGTCACACGAAGTTAGCTAAACTGCTAGAATGAGCAACAAAAAATAAGCATCTTTAGCAAGTTTACTGGCCAGAGTGTTTGAGTTGCGAGAGCCGCTGGAGAGATTTCTTACAGAAAAAAAGTCACCGTTAGCTGCACATTTTAGTGATGAGGACTGGGTGTCAAAACTCGCTTACCTGTGTGACATATTTGGGTTGCTTAATGACCTCAACCTGTCACTCCAGGGGAGAATGACGACTGTCTTTAAACTGGCAGATAAAGTCGCTGCATTTAAAGCCAAGCTTGATTTGTGGGGACGACGAGTGGACGGGGTGTATTTGATATGTTCCAAACAGTAGCCTAGTGGGGGTTTTGGAAGAGACTGAGGCAGGGCCCTTTCTCTCGCAGCTGGTACGCGATCACCTTGTTGCGCTTTCAAATGAGTTTGAGCGTTACTTTCCATCCTCCAAAGATCCACGGCAAACCAATGAGTGGGTCCGCAACCCATATCCCGAATAGTCCTAACTTGTCAGCGCAGAAGGAAGAGCAGTTGATCGAAATTGCAAATGACGGTGGTCTTAAGAGTGTGTATAAGGAAACCTCTCTGGTGGGTTTCTGGATCAAAACCAAAGCAGAATATCCCGAGATAGCCGTAAAAGTGCTGAAAACGTTGCTACCATTTCCCACCACGTATCTATGCGAGGCCGGGTTTTCGGCAATGACTGCAACTAAGACCAAATTGCGCAATCGACTGGACATTTCAAACACACTGAGGGTGTCACTGTCTTCCATCACCCCCAGATTGAACCTTCTTGTTGCAGGGAAACAAGCACAGGGCTCCCACTGATTATATTCGTAATGCACGTTTACAGTAGTTCCCATGTTTTGTTCCCATATTTTGTTAAGCATGTTCACACTTATAGATGTAGCTTCAATTTGTTCAATATTCATAGTTCATATTGTTCAATTTTCACTTCTTCAAGTTCACGTTTTTCACATGTTTAATAGATCGTTACCTTCACTGTTCATACATAACTGAAGCTAGTTCTTTTCAGGTAATGCATGCACAACAATATGGAACATGGAACATGGAACCTCCGACCCCCCACCGGTCCGTGAAAAAAAAATAGGAAACAAACCGGTCCATGGTACATAAAAGGTTGGGGACCCCTGGTTTAAATGTTTTTATCGCTAAAACTGTCTTGTTTGTAGAACTACTTCTTTCCGACACATATCAACTAATTTCTCAACTTGCAGGACAAACTGCCATAACTAGTTATAAATGGATGGTTGTTTATGGGCAAAGGCCAGTCGTTAGTTCCATCCCGTTGTCAAGCAGGCATATCCCAGGATTCTGATTAACCTTATCTTTGAAACATCGCTATTTTACTGCCATCCAATTAGCTAAAAGCCACCTCCGTCATATGCTACAATGTTGCTATGTTCTGAACGTCTGTATTTTAGGCTTACAGCTCGGATGCAACGTGACAGTTAATTTAAACTTCACAATGAGTTCTGCGAATTAATAAACAAGTGTGATATGGCCAAAAAAATGGATCTACTTCATAGGTGTGCAAATAACATACGGTTAATACACATTCTAAAGAACGCAGGACAATGGGAAATTCAACCAAGCAGTGGGATATCCACAAGTTTCCACCGCCCCGTGATGCTTTGCGCGATTGTGGGCTTCATTTCCGGTTAATACAAGATCGTTGTAAAAAATCGCCGTCTGTCATTCACTACACTGAACACAACCTCACCGAGTTAAAAAAAACTCTGCAGTTACTGGATGGGATGACTAAGTTCAAAAATTGCCTAGGTAAACGTATGGCAGCATTTTTTTGCATACTTTGTTTACTCCGTTTACATCAGGGAAATGTTGCAGAAAAACCTGTGGTATAGTTTATTTTTTTGTGTCTCAGGGCAGCCATGGAATGAGGTCTTTGTTGTGCTCAGCATGGACCTCTAGCCAATGCTTTTAGTGTTACTGACTGGTGCAAAACCTTGTAGACAGGAGACAAGAGTGTTGAACACTGGTCATTAACATTACATTTGGCTGATACATTTTTAGCCAAAGCGACTAACATGGTAAACAGTTTAAGCTTTTTAAAGCAATTCTCTCAACAATTCTAGGACAATTTTTAAAATGGTAGAGTAGGCCTACAATAGTATAATTGCAATAAGTGCATCAGAGAGTACAATAGGAATAAGTGCATCAGTGAGTGCTGTTTTTAAACAGTCAAGTGTCAGTTCTAGTCAGGTGGTAGGTGCTAGGATCAGCAATACTAGATGTAAGAGAGGAGATGTTCTCTGAAGAGCTGGGTCTTCAGGAGTTTTTTGAAGATGGAGAGGGATGTCCCTGCTCAGTAGGAACTGTTCATTCCACCAACAAGGAACAACAGATGAAAAAAGTTTGGCCTGAACGTACCGGTGGCGTGCAATGGTCGGGAGATAGCATTATGCCTGTATGAGGGCATCCACCGGAGACAACTCCATTAGATAAATCTAGATCTCAGAGGCAGGTGTGATGGTCATATCACATACATGATGGATCCTTTAGAGTAGGTATGTTCCTCCACAGCTGTATCCATCCACTGTGGTTGGGCATCCTTGAAAGCCTGAGGCTGCTCGAACACCAACACAGCTTGGTCTGCAGGTAATAATAAGATGGAGTCATATTAAAGATGGAGAGAATTGGATGAGGGCATATATGCATTCGTGTACAGAATAGATCTAGTTAAGGTTTTTAATCTCTGTGTTCCCTATAGCCTACTGAAACTCAGTAGACCCAGGTTACTCTAATCGGGACACTGACCTATGATTTGATAATTTCTAAATTAAGGATGAAAGTTTGGATGTAATTGACTTTCGTAAATAATCACATTGTAAATCATTACTTCGTAGCCCATGCCGTTTAGCATTTTCAAGCGTACTATCTACGACCATTTAAGTATAACGTAAGACATCTTTAAGCGCAGAATATCAAGGATGCCTTTAACCAGAGACTTTCTAATGTGGAGACACAGCACTCAAAAAATACTCCATAGAAATGCATGGGGCTAGTTTGTCACACCAATATGGCCGTTGTCTACACATATCCCACCCCTTCCTCGGCAAAACGTCGACATGTGAATACATTGAGCCAATCATGTGGTGTGTTGTGAAGACATCGTACCAATCATGTGTTGTGATCTCGCCGCTGGAGCAAGATTGGTGTCTTGAAGCTTTGCGCATGCGCATTTCTGCCGAAATGGATGCCCTACGAGTGCCCAAAAAGCGTTGTCAAATGGCCTCCGAGTGGAGGGACTTGCCTAAAAGGACTTTGCTTTAACACCGTGTGTATACTCTATGCTACCGTAATGTTGAATTAAAAAAACATGTGTCAATACCAAATTTAGCCGCCTACTAGGCTAGCTTACCTGTTGCTGAGACTTGATGGTCGACACTCATTCTGACGACTCTTCGTTGCTTCTTCTCAGGTGGCTTCTCATAACCCAAATAAATCGTTGGGTAAAGGTTTTCTTCAGTTGGCGCAGTGATGATGAACATACATAACATATACTACATAACAACATTTCGGGGGATGTTTTAAGGTTTTCAGCCAATTTCTTTTAGCCTCCTCGTCGTCGTCGTCATTCGGCAGTGGATGGCAGCTGTAGCTACATCTCTGGCACGAACCATGCTTTCTTCACCCTATTATTTAGTTTTGTGCGGTTGTAAGTACATCCTCAAACGGCACACGTTGTTCCCGAGCTTTTTAAAGGCATAATATTATTCAGCAACAGCGCGACGTGATTAGCCTAACAGCTGATCAGCAAAATACACAGCTGAGGCGTCAGGCGCAGTGGAAGGCCACACAATTCCACCGGAAGTGTTGCCCACAATCATTTCACAAACGTTTCCCCAGCAACCCCCCCAGGAAACTTGTGGATAGAGATGTAGAGGTTAGGACACAAAAACAGAATTTTGACCCACTGACGGGAAAAACAGCCCCCTTGCCAGCTATTTGCCACCCAATATCGGCAGATCTCCCCACCACCAACCCACTACCAAAAGAATACTAATGTTTGAAGAATCAATACTTTTATATAATAATTTTAATTAATATATATGTGAGTCACAAAATCTGACTTCACTCATCTGAGTACAGAGCAATGCAAAAACACTGTATGAAGGGACAGCAAGGGGAAAAAAGGCATTACATTAAGCTATGCTGTAACCCTGAGGATGCTTCCTCGTCCCAATGCATTTAGCTGTCAAATGTATACATTTCTAATATTAGAAACGCCTCAATGGTATTATGTGTTTTTCAAATGCTTCAACAATAGGCTATCTAATCATTTCGGTTACACTTTACTCGAAGGTATTTACATAAGAGTGACATGACACTTTAATGAACATGTCATAAACAATATAAACAAGTCATAAAGGTTTATGAAACGTTCATTTAAAATGTAAAAATTAAAAGTGTCATTCGGTTTCTGTCATGACAAGTTAGGGTTAGTGTTAGGGTTATGAGAGTGTCATGTCACACTTATAGATAGATAGATAGATTACTGAAGCTGGGCCAAACAGTGAGGTAGGCCTACGAATATCATTTTCAGTGGACCATATAAAGCTAAGCTTAATCAGTAGGCTATGTTTTAGAGTATTGGTTGATTGCTGTACCCATAACAAACATTGTTGTGCTGGCTCATGCCTGTAGCCTGGAAAAATCTAAACTCATTCACGAAAGTGAATAGAGTCTGGTGACTCATGATTGGGATTCCTTTCCACTTGCATCGTGACGGGCACTAACTTTGCAATGATTGGTCCAGCCTTACCAATAACATTGATCAGAGATTCCTAACGTTACTTCCTACTTTGCCTAAACTTTACAAACCAGCAATAAACAGCATCAACAGTCAGGACACAATGCATGTGGATCTACCTTTGCTGCAAATACATTTTTACATTTTGCCTACTGCATTTTTTTATGTAAGTTTTAGTTTAGTCTTCCCCTCTTGTCGCTGATTGGCCTGATATTTTTCTTTCTTGTCCCAGACTAGTATCTCCCTGAAAGGAGGACTCGGAAGGGGCGGGGCCAGGTTAATGTCCCTATGGCTAAAATCAGTAGCCTAATATTTTTATATTATATTAATGTGGGCATTATCCTATAGCATAGGTTAGGCCATGATGAGTGGGTTGTTTGCCATAGCCATGTGTGTGATTGCTTGTTGTTGTTTGTTTTGTTTTGTGTAGTTTAATTAAAACTATTATTTGCCATAAGTGCTTCCAATGCATATTCAAACTGGCTAAAGGTTTCAACTTCATGGAAGATTTAAGCAAAAACAATAGCTATGTTAATTCGTAGAGATGCAATGAATGAATGAACTCCAGGAAAGTAAATCCACTGATGCGGTCATTGAGGCTCTCTATGAAAATGGTACAATGAAGCAACTGTTTAACAAGCAGCTCAGCAATGTACGTGTGCGAGTGGAGAACACTTTTGGCAATCTAAAAACAAGGTGGCGTATCCTGTCAAAGAGGTCAGACATACACCACACTTTCATGCCAACAGTGGTGGTTGCATGTTGTGTTTTAAACAACATGTGCGAAAAGAGAAAGATCAGGCTGCCAGCTAGGAGGGAGTAATTAGATGTAGATGTACTACAGCAACCCCATCACCCAGCCCATCAGGACCAGCCATTCGAAGCAGCCACGGAAATTCGTGAAGCCCTGGTGAGACATGTGGTTGCAAGGGTCCAGCACTGTGGCACGCACTATTTGCTGTAGATGAATAATCCTGTATTTTTGCCAAAGCCAAGAAAGCTCAAAACACAAGGAGTTACCCACTATTGCCTTTTATTGGTTAATCATTTGGTTCATTTATTCATTCTCCATGTTTAAACTTAGGCAATATATCAACACAATGAATTGAACATGTGAGAACAGACAAAAATATAATGTATGTTTCCTTACTGACTGCTATAGTCATCCTCCTTTACTTGTCATCCTCTGTTTTTTTGTTTGTTTTTTCAAGAACAGCAAATATCAATGCTGTGAACATATCCAAAATAGCATTTGTGAACAACCTATATGAACAGGTTAAATTTTAATGAAATAAAAAGACAAACTACTCAATGCTTTCTTTCTACTCTGCTTTGTGTCATTACAAGTTTATTGTAATGTGATAGTAAACATTTTTTAACTAATCATGCATATTTCAATCCAAGTTAAGGTAAGTACTGAATGATTGTGGTTCGTGAGCAGACTTGAGTGCAGGATCATGTTGTGATGCATTATGATTGGTGCGATCTGATGGTGATTGTTGAATGTGGTAAGGTGAAGGTGTCAGTCTGGTGGAATTGTGGAGAGGTGTAGGTGGGTTAGAGTAGTAGGGTGTAGGTGTCGGACAATTACAAATGTTGCAGGGTGAAGAAGGTGGGTTAGAAGTGAGTGGGTACGTATGTGACAATGGAGGAATGCTCCTTTGCATGGACATGCCCGTTAACATCTCATAAGCATGAGCCTGCCTTTCAGCAGCTTGAGCACATTTGAAACATTGCATGGCCTGATTCAATGTACTTGACAGTGACTGCAGGGTCTGTTGCTCTTCGTTATGCTGCTCCTCATTCTGTTTCCTCGGAGGTCGTCGCGGAGGTCGCCTCGAAGGCCTAAGGCGGCACTAGAATGACAGAAAGAAGTTAAGTTTTTGTTGTATGTCAATTAGTTTGTAGAGAAACTGAAAGAAAATCTACTACAAAGAAAAGTTTTTTGGATTCTTACTCTTCACCCCAGGGGAATGAATGATTGAATCCATTGTGGGATGGATGATCTCTATTACCCCTACTTTCTGTAATTGCACACATACTACCAGGCACTTTCGAGACTTTCTGTCTCGTAGCAAGAAATGGGGGTTGGAATTATGGTATACTGTAGTAGGTTTCAGAGAATTACATGTTGTAATTGGTAAGATGGGGGGTTACGAGGGTCTTTGCCTTGTCGTGGAACAGTAGGTGTGTCCAGGCCTACATTGATGAAATAACCTCACCCATTAAGCCACACATCAACACACATTCAAAGGGGTGGTTAGTAGGCCTACATGACCCACCTTTCAAAAGTTACCCTCCAAAACGTCAAACCATTTGTAATATTTGTAATAGGCCTACAATTACATTCCACAGCTTGCTCTGGTGGTTCATCCAGGCCCACATCAACAACGTCGATTTCATGCTGGCTATCACCTAAGAAAGAACGTCAGTTAATAGGCAATCTGTATGCTAAGCAATGACCAATATTAGCCTAACTAGCACATAATGCAGGACAATAATAAAGACAAAAACTTACCTGAAGTGTTAATTTGGGTAGTAATGGCTGTGACTATCGGTCTAGCTCCCATAATGTCGTCCATTAGTTCAAAATAGGTAAAATTGGTCTTTCCTCCAGCTCCACTTGTTCCTCTCTTCCTCTTTTCTGCCATGTACCATCTGTTGGTGCGCAAAATTTTCCAGGGCTTAGTGACCCCCTTCTCCTTCAGTTTTTGCTCCATGTCGCGATATGTGTCTGCATTTCGCTGCCGTTTACCGTCAATAATCTTTAAAATGTTCATTTCTTTTATCAGGTTCAAATATGTGAGTGTCTCCTCATGCGACCAGGCATTTCTGGCCTCCGTGGCCTCCTCAGGTTAATCGGACTCCGATGCCATGTCGTCTACAGGCGTCCAGTGCCACATTCGTTGCATTAAAAGGGTTCAGAGCGTGCTACTGTAGCCTACTGGCGCGAGACTGCTGAGATTCTCTGAAGGTTACGTCACGCGATGCGAATAAACCGTTTCCATCACTTTATTCGCATCATACCTTATGCGCATCAAGAGTTAATCCACCCCCTTCTAGCGAATCAAATATAGATGCGCATTAGGATTTTTAATGCGCATTTCACGTGTTTCCAACCGGGATTTCTTATTCGAATAGATTAAATGCGCATTAGGAAGTTTGATGGAAACACGCTAATTGAGATGGGGTAAGGGAACTACAACTTCATTTTCTCGTATTTGAAACGTGGTTTATGAATGCCCAGAGCCGTTTATTGAGCGCTATGAACGTCTGTACCTAGCTCATAACCGCTTCGGTGTGTCTTCATTGTCTTGCTGTCCCCCTTCCATTCTGTAATTGGTTCCTTCGTTGAGGTGAAAACGAAGTCCATGGAATCCAGGCTGCCTAGCAGTATGAATAAAATTGTGCTTAAGGCAGCATGGGAAAACCCAGGCTAACAGTAAGCAGGACTGGGGACATTATCTGCAGGTGGAAGGAACATCACTGCATCATCAGCCACGCACAGGAGCTCCTCGCAAGATTTCTGACCAGGGAGTCATATGGACAGTCAGAAGAGAGTAGCCCAAGAGCCAAGGACCACTCGGAGAAACTCCAGAAAGACTTGGAGGCAGCAGGTACAATTGTCACAGAAAAAATCATAGGCAATGCACTCTGCCTCTATGCACGCTCATCCTGCAGGACTCCATTAAATACTGAGAGACTGTAGTCTGGTCAGACGAGAGGAAATTGGAATGTTTTGTCTGTCGTACTATACACCAGAGGTGCATTTAATCTATAGGCTATTGCAATTTAATACCATTGTTAGCTGTGTTTATATTGCCATTTTTAAATTAAATAATGCTAATAAAAAGACTTTTATATTCCCAAAAGTATTGGCAGGTAGTCCCAAAAGTATATTTTATTAAAAATGTGTGAACTCTGAACATGTAAAGTTCTCAAACTATGAGAATTTTATGAAGTGCTGAAGTGGTCTGAAATGACCACCATTCTAACTTTCACTCACCTGAACGTGTGAACTCTTTGTATGAACATTTGAACGAGTGAATACAAAATAGTAATAATTATCCCAGAAAGTCCCAGAAATATGACTTGAATATAAGTTAGTTAGTTATTAACAATTCATTGATAAACTTTTAGAATACTTTGAGCACTGATGCAGTCAGCATAGGCCTCTTACATTGTTTGCAGGTAGGCCTACCCAGGTAAAAAAAAAAACTATTAAAAGTATACTTTTTGAAAGTGTACTAAGTACCGTTTGTACTTTTTTCGTCAAATCCAAGTGTAATTAAGTGTATTGAATTATGTATTAAGTGCAACTTAATACCAACTTGACTATAGTTTGAGTGTAATTAGTGTGCTAAAATGGAACAACTTTTTTCAAACTTTAAGTGTTCTTAAGTACATTATACAAAAAAATATTTTATGAGCATTCGAAACACAGTCGCAGTACAATTTTGTAACATCCCAAGTGTATTGGAAATGTACTTAAAAGGCATTACAATATAACTACTAATAGTGTAGTAGTGTATTTTGAATACACTCTTATCATCCTCATTCCTATTCATTTGGCATGCTTCTGTAATATTTTAAATGAACTTCAAATGTACTTCCTGACTACAATAAGTGCCTTGAAAGTTTGCAGTTATGTTAATAAAAGTATAGTCTTAAGATACTTTAAGCATTATAAAGGCATGCAATTTAAGTATAATATTAGTGTGCTTTAAAATTGTACTATTAGTACTCTCCTACCTATTCTGTTACATGACAAATTACACTTTGATTATGAGAAAAACATTTTATTGACATGAATGAAAACAAAACATAATATTCATCCATAACAAAAGTAAAACATTTTTCTGAAAGTTATGGATCTCTTGAGCATATCTTTTCAAGTTGAATGTGGTAACGCGATAAAACATGCATTTGGCCGTATTATATTATTTCACATGCATAGATTTTTCGAGTGGCTGTTTGGAGCGCTGGTCAGATTCCTCCTCGCTCGCAGCATTTTTTTCCATGCTTGGGGAGCAGTTTCCTCATTGGTAGACCATCAATTCAAAATACAGATTTCATGAAAAACAAAAGTTGTTTACCCTCCTAGGTGAGAGAATTTGCCCTCTAAGCTTGAAATAGTTTACTGGACACCCAGCCTACAGCCAACAACTTAACAGTCTAACATGGCTAAATGTGTAATGCATGATCATTTATTGCTTATTTGTTTGCAAAGTCTTCTGGCCCAGAAAGAAAACCATGGTGGTTACGGATCATGGCTGAGGAGGAAAGGTACAGCTGGTAGAGTTGTGCAGTGAGTGAACTTCCCTCCCAATACTGAGATGTGGTGGCAAAAGCTGTGGTAGCTAGCTTCCTTACTAGCACACCATCTTCCAGTCCAAGATGCATAAAGTTTTCGGTGGCAACCCGGGGCTGGACAGCAGTCAAATGCATTGACCTTGGTATTAGAGAATTTGTCTCTGTTGTCTGTGAACAGAAAGAAGATGGAAAACATTTTACAAGATAAACAATATTTTACACAGAAATCCATTGGCAATGATGAGATTAATACAGATTATCTGTACCTATTTGACATTTACTTTTTATGGGTCAAATAAGTATTGACACCATCTGTTTGCCATCCTGGTATGGGTAGACATGGCCAGGTAGTCTTTCCTTAAAGCGTTGTGCACCTTGGCACCGATATGAGTGCAACCACCCTGTTTTCTGCATTTGATTACCTTAGATTCCTTTGTTTCCAATACAACCGTATTATCGTTTTCGGGTCAAATGGCATTTTAAATGGGAGTCGTAGGGGCACTAGCCTACTATTTTGATGCATGAATCAAAATCATCATGTATCAAAATAGTTCTGCCCCTACGACTCCCATTCAAAATGGCATTTGACCCAGAAACGACAATACAGTCAAGCTTAATGGTGGCGCTTCTGACTTAATTATGCTTTCAAACGAGTTTGACTCAGGTACATTAACAAAAAGACCCTAGGTTGCATTTTGGCTTGAGTTATGCTTTAAGAGTAATGGGATAAGGTCCTGGATGAAGAATATTTACCTTTACTGCTGATTATTTGAGGCGTTCAGACATCTCGGTTTCAAAACTGTCCAGGAACACCTGTAAAAACATAGTTAGGCTACAGATTAAAACTAGGTAAATTACAAACACTACCATGAAATGAACTTGAATGCTCTGTCAAACACAAATAATTTAAAAAAAAAAACTAAATCTATCGCATAAACCAAGGCATAATATCAATCATATAGCCTAAGCTTCATAGCACTAACTTAGTAGAACACCAGGTTTAATTCCCCCTCTAATATCAATGGTGGAAAAAAACGTTCTACTTCATAAAATGCATGTAATTTGTCCTGTAGACTCATTTTAAAAGATGTCTCCACGATTAAAGAAAAAAACAGCTACAATGTCATTAGCATGCCTAATGAATGTGAAGTGTGACTAGCCTAGCACTATCCTCCTTTCTGTGAGTTAACTTAGCCCAGGGGCGATTCTAGACCTAGAGCTTTGCTGGGGCACAGGCCCCCAACTCCCAATACATTAAAAAAATAATAATAATAACTGTGCGCGCAATATGAATAAATGGCTAGCCTGATTTGGACCATCACATATCTCCCCTAGGTCACAGACATCCTCCTCCATACTCTGAATAGTTTTACGCCTAGCCCCCATCATGTCCTCATCCGTTTCTTGCCTGTCTCTCCTCCTCCTCCTCCTCCTGCCTGGTATTGGACTGCCCAGCCTGTGCTCTTTCTCCCCTCTCTTCTCCCTCTCTTCGACCTTCTCCTCCTCCTCCTCCTCCAGCACTCTCTCCCTCAATTGTTGTAGCAGCCACTATCCAGCAACATCCAAACACATAGGCATAAGTAGGCCTATACTCACATGCATTAATTTAATAGGCTTTCCTACTAACACAAGGGAAGCTTATTTTTAGTCAAAAGTGAGATATACTTCCCTCCCAGGCAAGGGTCCTATATACATCCTGGCAATACTGCAGTTCTTTGTAGCTTAAATAGCCTACTAAAGCCTTCATACTGACTTTTGGTGATAATTTGCAAATGTAGCCTATAATAATCTACACAGATGGCTATTCTGATTCTGTGTATTATTATAGGCTACATTTGCAAATGCAGCAAACTTATTTAAGTTTGCCATTACACCATTGATCAAATCACAGCACTGGCTATTACCAGCATAAATGTTAATGTTACCGTTAATGTGGGCAAAATTATCATACCTCCCTCATCCTCCTCACTGTTCCTCTCCCTCTGTTCAGGAAGAATTTTCTGATGTCCACCTCTGAATAGTCAGAAGGCTGTGTTTAGTTTTACAGTAGGACAGCTTCACAAACAGTATAGGCTACTTTTACAGGAGTCTCTACAGTATACGTATAAATCCTTATTAATTGTCCGCATGTGTGCATGCAGCCTACGCATGGTGTGAGTGTGTGTGTGAGGGAGAGAGCACAAGCTGGTAAACTGTTGCTAAATTTAGGCTACAATGACGCTAAGCATTGAAAAACAGATGCTAGTTATGTTATGTTACCCTAACACTCTCTAACAGCGATCAACTTGTAATTTTTTCTGTCAAACAAGTTGTGAATTTGTTGTAACATTAAACAGGGGACGACTTACTCTATGCTCAAAGTGATTCCACAATCCACAGTGTATGTGTGTGCAGTACAACGAAACACTCGGAAGAATCATGTGAACGATTTTCATTGGTTGTTGCGTTCAATCTTAGCCAGCTACAGAGGTGCTATTTCCTGATTTGGCTATTATGGCCCCTTTCTTTATTCCTTGTTTTTTTTTTATTATTGGCTGGTAAGTGACAGACTCGAGCCATGATTAAAGCAGGCACGGAGATGCGCTCATGAATGCCGTTTCCAGCTAGAGCCGCGCTAGAATTTTACTGGGGCACTGGAGACTTTTACTAAGGCACGTGCCCCAGTGATTAAGGTCTAGTGACGCCCCTGACTTAGCCTACACGACACATAATATTAAAGAACATTGGTGAACTTTAGGCAAACGTTGCTTAATAAAGAACACACTTTCCTCCATCATAGTTTGTCTAACGTTAGTGCTAGCCAACGCTTGTCAATAATCCCACAAACACAAAGCAGGCTAATGTAGTTTTCTTCTTGATAGGGATCTGGTCGACGTATATGACGTTAACGTTAGCTAAATTAGCTAACGTGATCTGGCATTGCTAGCTTGTACTAGCAAGGATAAAAACAAACTCTTGAAAGATTGCTAAGCCATCAATTTAACTTCTCCAAAGACTACCGAAGGTCATAAAGAGTAAGCTACATTAGAATCATTTAACAATATGCTTTGGGACTCACCTGATAACGAATAACTTGGCACTTTAGATCCAACTGGCTTCAGTCCTTGTTATCTCATATGACGAGTCCTTCTGGCTCTGTAGGACCAACGTCTCTGGCATGACTAGAATTTATGGTATCTTTAATTTGGACAAACCTGTAACCTTATACGGACCGTAAACGTATGCATTTTCTGGTCTCTACAGTCCATCTGTCTTGCAAATAAAGTTACAAGCATAGACTGTATGAAATAACGTTAATGTTTGCTCACACCACATTTTGCTCGAAAGCTGCACAGATCCGCCCACTCCATTTCAAATTCAAACAGCCATGTTATTGGTCAACTGGACTGCATATACATTTAACTGTGTTGCCTATAAATGTAACAAAGTGCCACATTCATCCTCTCACAACCTCTACTACATCACAAACGTATAGGCTACTACCTTACTAAGACACAAAATCAACAAAAGAAAAAATATTATTTGATGACCAAAACTGATAGATCAGTATGTCTCTAGGCTAGGTTATTGCACATTGCCATCCATGCGGCTGACATATCAAGCTACACACATTAGTATTTTATTAAAGGTGAGATGACTATGAAACTATGCAAACAATGTATTAGGCCTACCAAAAATATATACTTTCCATAAGTACACTATATTACAACTCTAAGTATTAGCAATTTAATACACTTAAACTAAATAAACTTCTTTACCATTTAAAATACACTAACAACAAAGTACACTTTTAAAAACTACATTACAAAAACACTTTGAATATTGCACAATAAGTATATTTAATTTTAGTACACTGAAGTTGAACTTAATACTATGACTATGAAACTATACAAACAATGTATTAGGCCTACCAAAAAATATACTTTCCATAAGTACACTATATTACAACTTTAAGTATTAGCAATTTAATACTCTTAAAATAAATAAACTTCTTTACCATTTAAAATACACTAACAACAAAGTACACTTTTAAAAAGTACATTACAAAAACACTTTGAATATTGCACAATAAGTATATTTAATTTTAGTACACTGAAGTTGAACTTAATAACATCTACTTTGAAGTATACTTTCTAAAAGTACACATTAAACATACTTTACATAAAGTACAAAACGTGTAAGCATACTTGCTTTATACTTCATGTACTTTAATCATATTTCAAACACACTAAAGTATACTACTTTTTTACCTGGGTACATTTCATTCCGTTTTTGATGGCAAACGTGAAACAGCGCCAAAAAACCACCAGTGGACAAAAAGAGTATTACATGTTTACTGTTAAGACTCGCCATAGAGAATGAATGGGTGAAATTGCGGAGGTTATAGTTTGACGATGTCGTACTCCTGTGCGGACCGGTTGCTATATACCACGGACATGTTTTGGGGGGCTACCCAAAATGAGGTGGCGGGCCATATCCGGCCCGCGGGCCGTAGTTTGGGGACCACTGTTTTAAACCATAGACCAATCCTTAACTCATTGAATGCCAAGCTGTTTTCGGAAGCTTTGTCCTAGAGTGCCAGCAATCTAGACCATTGTTGATGATTTTTGTACAGCCACAGCATATTCTGTGTTATAGCTATGAACACAACTCGTTTAAAAGGTGAGACTTTAAGCTCTCAGTGGGTGCAAACTGTGTATTTCTACACGCCTCTGTTCCTGAGAAATCCCAAGCTAAACAGTGGCTAGTTTTCATCAAAATCGTTGTTTTTTTCTAGAAATGGAGATATAACATCTTTCATGAAATATGAAGTGTTGCCTGTAAACTTTCCGGGAAGTGATCAGCGAGACCTGGCGAGACTGCCACCTAGTGATAGACCCACGAAAATGGCCTGGTTTTCAGCTGACGTGCATGCGTCACTGATTCGACCCAAAGCGGCAACCGAGTTATGATAAAATGTCCAGATTGAGTTTTCGATCGTCATATATTGGCGGAGCGAGGGGGTGGCTTCAGTGGCTCAAGCCCCGAATCTTTTTTCAAAAGCCCCGAATCTTTTTTTTTGTATGTGTTTTCAATTTCCAACTATTCTAATTTCTAATTTAACTTTCCATTGGTTTCTCTATAAATGTTACAAAATGGAGGCTACTATTACTGAGCAAATAGGCTATCCCTTATTTTCAAAGCCCAATATTGACAGATAATCTGATTTCCCACACGATGAGTTCAATGGCACAGCCGAGATGTAGCGGTTTACGTCATAAACCTGGCAGGAAAGTTCAGAGCGGCGCAGTCAGTTTAAACAGCAAGCGGTAAGAAAAACTATTGTCAAGACATTAGGCAATTAGGCTACTGTACCCCGGAATACAAAAATAAACTTCAAAAAGACAGAAAGTTTGTTTGTACTGTATTCATAGAGTCTCAATGACCGAATCAGTAGATTTACCTGTTGTCAGTTGAGTTCGTTCAATTAATTTATTGTAGGCTAGTAGGGGAGACCGGGGCTGGTTGGAACAGGGGCAGGTTGAAACACTGTTAATATCCAGGCTACTAGGGGGAGCTGCAACAAAATTCCAACACTAAACTGACGGCCTTATTGAGTAGCGTAAACTCACATATGTAACTGGTCTCCAGGTCATTAACCCTTTAGGTGAGAACAACTTTTTAATTTTGTAGTGTCAAAACTTAGAATATGCACCTCCCACTAAATACATCCTAGAAGGGTAATAGTTAGGGATATATAAAAAAAAGATTGATTATAATTGATTGCTAGGGGACTCATCTATAATTTAAAATGAAGTTTGAAAACCTGAGGTGACTGATATTAGCAGGCTAACAGCATTTGTGCAAAAAAGTTTGACCTAATGTGGGCGGGGCAGGTTGGCACACTGATTTTGGGGTTGGTTGGCACATACATTCCCTATGGCTATTTTGTGACAAATCTATAAACTTTGTATTTTATGCATAAAAACATCATCAATCTTTATTTTAACATTGTTATTGTAATAACTGAACATAGTTTTACATTTGGAAGCATTTCAGACATTTTTAAACATTTTAAGTTAAAAAAAATCGGTAGGGACCAAATTGGTCTTGACGGTGGGCCCTACTGAAGAAAAACACACAGGAAATACATCAGCAAAGCCCTACAGGCAGTGATATAGATGAGCACTTAAAACAAAACCAAAAGGAGTACTGCAAAGGACTAGGTGTTCCAATCAACCCCGACTACATGTGCCAACCAACCCCGTGCATGGGGCAGGTTGGCACACATGCACAACACCACTTTAATCATAAATAACTAAAAACAAGGGATCATTTGTTGACATTTAATGTATACATTTTGTAGCTGAGATCCCAAGCTTTCAGTTAATCACAATTTGACCATTTCAACGCATTGTAAGACGGAGAAATATAACCGAGAGTGAAAAGTGTTCCAACCAGCCCCGGTCTCCCCTAGCCTAGGCAAATATGAAACGCAGATGTTACGTGGCTACCGGTGGGATTTTGAATTTGCATGTTTCATGCATTTTAGGGCAAACAATACCATGAGATTGATGTGTTCTATTTGAGGAACGTAATCAATTGCGGACGTGCACAGACAGCTCAGACACAGCGCATAGGCCTAGGTTAGGCTACTTTCACTTTCTAGAGTGCGCATTAATTACGTAAAAGATGCTTCATAGTACCAAAACAACGATCAAACATTATCAAATGTATCATGACGTGTTGTCACAAAGACTTACTCCAATTAGAAAATCGAAACCAAAATCATGTAAGTGTAAGTGTTCTCTCATTGACGCCTGTAAGGCCTATAAGGAAAATGCGATTTCAGTTTGTAAAATGTATATGTATCCCACCCCTCCCCAACTGAATTAGTCCCCCTATGTGAAGCACTGAAGGGGAGAATTCCCCCCATTTGGGACCATCGCCAGTTTTCATATGCCAAAAATGATTAAAGTCCAAGAACGTAAAACAACAATGTCAAAACTGATTCAACCACATGTGAAACAAATTGAATTGTTCATTCTTGATAAAGATAATTCCAACACAGGCTTGCTCAGCTCATTAGGATAATTCCAACACAAGTGAGAAGTCCCTCAACAGGGTTTCATCACTGATAGATATCTGATACCATGGAAATAGCAGCTGCGTTTTAATATCTGAGGTCTGAATTATTCATTGGATCGTTTAAATAAACTTGGAAATGAAGGAAATATCTCCTGTATGCAGTAGCTAATTATTTTGTGTGTGTGTGTGTGTGTCTGTGTGTGTGTGTGGCTAAACAGATTGGTCTGGGATCTCTGGAGGTTTGAAAATGGTGAGGTTCCAGCTGTAGGTTTTCCTCTGGCGTATCCCCATGTGCCAAATATTATATTATCAGTTTAACGGAGGTTGATATCTGTTTTTTGACTGTGGTTAGCTCTCTAACCCTCAGAACTCCAGCGGCACACCGGTGTGCCGCTGACGCACCCTTTGGAAATGACTAACTTTAACAGACTTACCGTTGTGCCGCTGGTGTCTAACGAACGGGTAGGGATCAGGTATCACGCTAAGCTAATCAGTTTCAATGAAGTAGAACCAAGGTTATGGTCATTTTAAAAACATGTATTTTTTTTACCACAACCAGAATGTGTAAAAATGTAAATATGGGGGGGGGGGGGCTGGGGACTCACAAAACATTGTTTTAGCATTATTTTGACCATCAAACCAACTGAAATGACCATGGGACGTTTGTTTGGAAGTCATTTCCTAGCGATGGGTAGATTAAAGGGATATTCGACCATTTGGAGAATTACACTCATTTTCCATCTCCTCTTGAGTTAAACAATTGATTTTTACCTTTCTCCAGTTCATCCAGCTTCTCTGAGTCTGGCAATACCACTTTTAGCTCCAGCCTAGATCATTGAATCAGATTAGACCATTAGCATCTCACCTGCTAGCATCACATTTAAAAGTGACTAGATTTCCGGTAATTTTCCTATTTAAAACTCTACTCCTCTCAAGTTAGAAAGTGTAATAAGACCAACGGAAAATGAAACGTGGCGATTTTCTAGGCTGATTTGACATGGAACTATACTCTCATTCAGGCATAATAATCCAGTCACTAACCCAGTGTTTTTCAACCTTTATTGTGCCACGGCACACTTTTGACACTTAAAATGTCCCACGGCACACTAACATTCTGTGTGAAGAAAAAATAAACATACCATAGACTAAAATTTCAAATAATACAAAGATTACACAGGCCTTATTATGGCTTCTATGCAAGACCTGCTCAATAAAACAAGCGCCCTCTGTTTCATTTGCAGGTGACTATATCTAATTTAATTGTTGTTATGAACTGGATATGTGATGATTCTGTGAATACTGGATATGGGGCCCCCGTTGCACAATGCCTGCATACCACAAATTGTGCAATCATACAATCAATGAGAGCATGTGGTTATACATTCTTGGATGCAACAGTTGCTTTTCTGGACCAGTGAGTGACATTTGGGTAATTTTTTGCGGCACACCTGATGATCTCTCACGGCACACTAGTGTGCCCCGGCACAGTGGTTGAAAAACACTGCACTAACCAATTCATCTGCTGCAGCTTGTTGCTGGAAGTTAGCCTACGGGGATTATTTTCAGGTGCTGCATGATATCATTGTGCTGCTGTGCCCATGGTGTTCCTTGATTTACATTTTGAAATAATAGTGCCTTTATGAACGTCCATTATAATGGACACCAGGACCAAAATACAATGATTTTGGGGGCAATTTAGGAGAGAATTCTGTAGGTGATGAGTGAGTGAAACAGACATTTAGATACAGACAGATATGAACCTGTGCCTCAAGAAGATGGGGAAGAAGAGTAAGACTAAAAAAAGAATTATCTCAGATGAAACTAGATGTACCGCAGAGCGGTACAAAATATGACCGCCGCCCAGTCCAGCACATTTTTTCCACAAAAATAAATCACGCTGAAAGGCCTATATGATTCTAACTGTCTCACTAAATTGCATTATCCACACTCAATTCTCACTGGTATCTGCTAGACAACAAGTACCAAAACATGATTAGTTCATAGATTTCACATGTAAAATTCATTTTATACAACCCCACCTCCATCTTGCCTGTTTATAATTCTGAGAAATTCTTGATTGTTTGTGTTATGTTTATGTTATGTGTGTGTGTGTGTGTGTGTGAGTGTGTGTGTGTGTGTGTGCGTGCGTGCGTGCTTGTGTTTTGCCTGCGTATGTGCCTGTGCATGCAAGCGTACATATGTCTACTGTGTGAGTATGTGTCATACGTATGATTACTGTGAATGTATGTGTGTGTGTGTGTGTGTATCTGTTTGTGCACATGTGTGCACATGAAATGGGTTAACATGACCCCTGGAGGCAAACATACGGAAAAAAATGGTCATCCTAGGCCCTACAGTTATCAAGATATTCACAGAGAACTGTGTCTGCCCTACCCTCCTTTCGGGGGGTCCAGTCCAGCGGGGGGGGGCTACAGATCAAAACGAAAAATGACGGTTCCATGCTATCCATGTGGGGGTACATGCCCACCAAGTTTCGTGTACCCCGGTCTTTCAGTGTCCCGGGAATCCTTGTTGGTGTACGTCACTAAATGTACACATAAATTATTTTATTGTAAGGCCCCCCATGAACGAAAGTACACAAAACTTGGCATGCATTCGGAGGGTGTCATAATGATCATACACTTTTAATTTTGTGCAGTTTTGACCTCGTCAGCCAGAGATATTGTGATGAAAACACCTAATTTTTTGCTTTTTAATTTTTAACTAGGTGGCGCTATACATGAAATAAGTGGTAATGGGATGGGTTGACATGCCCCCTTAAGACCAACATACATAAAAAAGATGGACCTCCTAGGCCCTACGGTTCTCGAGATATTCACAGAAAACTGTCTCCGGCCACCTACAGGCCAGTTGGTGTATAGTAACATAAATTAATTTATTGTGTGGCCCCGCATGAACGGAATTCCACAAAACTTGGCGTGCATACAGAGGGTGTCATAATGATCATACACTTCCAATTTCGTGCAGTTTTGACTATGTTAGGTCACAGATACCTTCAATTACAACACCTCATTTTAACTTTTTTGTGTTTAACTAGGTGGCGCTATACATGAAATGAGTGGTTATGGAATGGGTTGACATGGCCCCTT
This sequence comes from Alosa pseudoharengus, assembly GCF_046254945.1. Lineage (NCBI taxonomy): Eukaryota > Metazoa > Chordata > Actinopteri > Clupeiformes > Clupeidae > Alosa > Alosa pseudoharengus. Next base: position 18,720,589 of record NW_027468609.1, on the reverse strand, counting down.
GAGATCAACATACAAAAAAAAAAGGTCCTCCTAAACCCCACGGTTTTCGAGATATTCACAGAAAACTGTGTCTGCCCTACCCTCCTTTCGGGGGGTCCAGTCAAGCGGGGGGGTTACAGATCAAAACGAAAAACGATGGTTCCATGCTATCCATGTGGGGTTACATGGCCACCAAGTTTCGTGTACCCCGGTCTTTCAGTGTCCCGGGACTCATTGACGGAAATTTGGGCATGCGAAAAAGAAAAAAAAAAGAAGAAAAAAAAATAATAAAAAATCTGCGCGGCGGTCATAATAAAAACATGAAAATGAAACGAACAATCCAGAAAAAATAAATAAAACTGTCCAAAAAGGCAAATGAAATAATCTAGAAGAATAAATAGCCTTTTCCCTTATATTTGGTTAAGTTTACCCTTAATTGTCTATTAAGTTTGAAAATGAATGACTGTTGTGTGTTTGTAAAATTGCAATGTTTAGTTTGCATATTTGACATTGGATATTGCAGGCAACTGCCTGATGTCACTGAGAGTAGTAAAAACTGACAGCGTCTTTGACTCAAGTCTCAAGAGGAAAAGAAATTCAGAAACTGCCCCTAATGTTGTCCCAGACAACTCCATGGCAATGTATTTCGAAAAGGACATTCATATTTTCCATGATAGTATCCACACACACATACAAACACACATGAGTGGTCTACAAGCAGGTATGATTCTGTGCACAATCGTTTTGGGATGCGTGTGTGTGTGTCTGTCTGCGTGTGTATGTGTGTGTGTCTGAGAGATAGTGCTCCTATATTACACACAGGAACCAGTAACACAATCTGATAGCAGAGCTGCCAGCTCAAACTCAGATTTCCAGCTAAACTCATTATCAGGATAATTCCCAGACTGATTCTTAGATAATTGCCTTCCCTGGAACAGACACCCAAATACAACATTCTTACATGGAGATCATTCTAAATGTCTTTTAAGAAAACACTCAAGAAGCCTTTCACCCAGCTTCATGGGAAGGTCCTGCAGAGGGTTTGTAGCCATTAAAAAAAATTTAAACACATATTTTTAATGCCGCCAGCCAGTCCCACATATTCCTTCCGTTGGTCTGCCAACCCACCTACAGCCTGTGACCAACCACAACAGCGATGAAGTGGACCTGTTATGGTAGGTTTCCACACAGGGAAACTCCTTGCAAAAAATTAGCAAGCCTGACTGCAGTGGCTGGCAAGCAAGCTAATTAGGCTATCAGCCATAGACATTTAGATGGGGAAGATGGGGATAAGTACTTAATTTTGTCCCCACCACTTTTAGCAACTGTAAATAAACAAAAAGCCTCTTTACGGTGCTTAATTGCCATGTAGCCTGTTAGTGGCCAATGGACACAAATTCCGTCCAAATTCACGCGGCATCTTCTCTGTTGAATTGCGCATGGAACATAAGCTTTCCAGTGATATTAGCGGCTAGTTGCTGTGCTAAGCGGTTCGCGCAATTCGCTTAAATAACAAATTTACATGACATGTAATCATATTTACATTCTACACACAGCTCTGCACACCCAATAGTCCCGGTGGAATATCTCACAAACTCAACACATGGCAAACCGTATATTAAAATAACCAGCCGACATTAGGATATAAAGCAAGCCTCTGTATCACACTTGCCCATTTGTCTCCTACTCCATCCACCTACTCTTGCAACTTGCAACTGTGTATGTAAATGAGTGTGTGTTTTTGTGTATACAGTATATGCTTCCCTGTGTGTGTGTGTGTGTTTGTGTGTGTGTTTGCTTGTGAGTGTGTATGTGGAAGTAATAAGGTGTACGTGTGTGTGCTTGTGTTTATGTGTGCGACTAAAAGTTGATGTTGCAAATAAACAACAATTCATGTTCGTAGAAACAACAAGGTAACAAAGACATTATTTATTTCATATATTGTGTTTTCATGCTAACATTACATGTAGCCTATAAACCACAATGTTTGTGTTGATACAAGCACCAATGTTCGTCAGGAAACCTTTTAATCACAAAGTGTTGTTTTAATGTTGGTTACATGCTGCTATTCCGACATGCCGCTACTTAGACATTGGCGTCTAATTGTCGAAGTGGCGGCATTAACATTAATTTTCAAGCGTCCCACTACTGCGACATTTTTTTTTCCATTGTCGGAGTAGCGACACTTGACCTTTTTTTCAAACGTCCTGCCATTCCGACACGAGGTCATTAACAGTGGCGTAGCCAGGATTTTTTAACGGAGTGGACTTTTGCGAAGTAGGCCTAGGGTGGGCCTTTATTTTTTTATTCCAATATGGGCAGTATAGGCCTACAGTAATCGTCCCAACTTTAAAGAACACACGATTTCATCACAGCTCAGACGATTCATGGCAAAAAAAACAATAAAAGGCTACATTGATAAATAGCAGGGGCAACAGGATTGTAAAATTTACAAAATTAAGTTATTGTACTCACACGAACGGCCATAAACTAAGCTTTCCAACAATATGTATATCGAGGGTATTGCAAATAGTATTGGGTATTGGATAGTCGCCGACCCTCATTAGATGTGGATATTTGGAGGTAAGGATAGCCTTCAAGAAACAAGGTTATCGCAGTTGCTGTGAGACATACGGCCCTTCTCCAGTCTCTCTCAAAATCAAAACACACCCAATTTACTCTTGGACTTTTCGATTATGTTTCTAAATGTTGGGACTGATGGACACTGAACTCTGGGGGTTATTTGAACGATCGTTGTGAAGTGGTTTACTGTAAAAGGAGCGTCGGATATCCCGCCTGTCTTTGCACAATTATAGGGCCATGATAATGCATGCGCTAGCCTAAAGTCGAGAGAAAGAAGACTAAACTAGATGTACCGCAGAGCGGTACAAAATATGACCGCCGCCCAGTCCAGCACATTTTTTCCACAAAAAGAAATCACGCTGAAAGGCCTATATGATTCTAACTGTCTCACTAAATTGCATTATCCACACTCAATTCTTGGTATCTGCTAGACAACAAGTACCAAAACATGATTAGTTCATAGATTTCACATGTAAAATTCATTTTATACAACCCCACCTCCATCTTGCCTGTTCATAATTCTGAGAAATTCTTGATTGTTTGTGTTATGTTTATGTTATGTGTGTGGGTGTGTGTGAGTGTGTGTGTGTGTGTGGGTGTGTGTGTGCGTGCTTGTGTGTGTGCCTGCGTATGTGCCTGTGCATGCAAGCGTACATATGTCTACTGTGTGAGTATGTGTCATACGTATGATTACTGTGAATGTATGTGTGTGTGTGTGTGTATCTGTTTGTGCACATGAAATGGGTTAAAATGACCCCTGGAGGCAAACATACGGGAAAAAATGGTCATCCTAGGCCCTACAGTTCTCAAGATATTCACAGAGAACTGTGTCTGCCCTACCCTCCTTTCGGGGGGTCCAGTCCAGCGGGGGGGCTACAGATCAAAACGAAAAATTACGGTTCCATGCTATCCATGTGGGGGTACATGCCACACGACAGAGTATAATGCTACCAGACAGTCGCTCGTTAGTTCCATGTAACTTACCTATGTGGTCCTGACTCAGGCAGATCAGCAACACCATCAGAATAGAGGTGATGTCCATCTTTACTGTCCTCTTTTTTATGCTCCTGGTTTGCTCTGTCCTTTGTGTGTGTGCGTGTGTGTGACTGTGTGTGACTCACTTCTGTATGTTTCCTGTAAATGCAGCTCTTTCTCTTGTGTGAGTGTGTGTGTGTCTGTGTGTGTGTGTGTGTGTGGTTAATTTTTCTCAAGTGGTATTTGTGGTTCTGAGAAATGAGAAACACTACAGCAGCAGTAACCATGGTACTGTTGGTGATATACATTCTCTGTGTGTGTGTGTGTGTGTGTGTGTGTGTGTGTGAAAGAGAGAGAGAAACTGCTAGGAAGTTGTTTGATGTGAAACGTTTCTTAACCAGGATGTAAAACGTGCGACAGACGTGTGAAATTGCAATAGATGAATATAACATGTGATGGAATGCATGAGATTTTGTGCTCACACATGTTTAAGAGTGTCTGTGAAGAAATATTTTTATTCAGAAACTCAACTGTCTGTCATAAAGTAAACCTGAAAATGTAACAGTACATGCAAATCAGGCCTTTCCAACACTTGTAACTCTAATAGGCCTACTTTATGGCATTTTTTTATTTATACACTAAACTGTCGGTCATTAAGAGAACACAATGATTGTGTTGTAGCTTTGTATAACCCAGACATCAGCAACATAAGTCATTTTATGAATGTGACCCACTCCTTCAGACTTCAAGAATTCCTGCAAAACACTTTGTTTACATGGCTGCAGTAATCCACAGATATTTCCCTACCCACTCCTCCCGGCACCTGAGATGTTTGTGCTTTTTAGTGGCGTGTTCATCAGGTCCTGGGACACCAGCCTGAGCCTCCATGTCAACTTATTATCAATGTGCGTTATCAAATCGTGCCAGCAGGCTACACATTATTTGGTAACACTTTATAATATAACTACACACAATTCATCATTTATTAAGCCTTTGTTAATTATTAGTTAATGGTTTGTTCATCATTAGTAATTTCTAATTTATCATCAGTAAAGCATTTGTTCACACATTTATAAATAGTTTGTTCATAGTAAATAAGTTTATATCTTAAATATGTTTATACATTATTGTTAATACTTAATAAATGATGCAATAATATGTTTTTGATTAAGTAATATTTCCATTATTTAACAGTTGTTACATACACATGCACTAATGATTAGTTAGGGTGAGGATACATATTTTATAAACCACTTCCTAATACTATAACTAATAATTAACTCAGAAGTTACAAGTGGTTAGTTAATGATATTTTGTGAGCTCATCTAAAGTGAGGACGTTTTATGCCTTGCAACACATTTACAAAAGAGTAATAAAGTTTACACTTGCATTTATTAATTTAGCCGACACTTTCACCCAAAGCGACTTACACATGTCAATGAAATTAAAGGGCAAGGCCACATTGGTGAACGCCGGGGTTTGAACCCCCAACTTTATGGGTTACTGCATGTTAACCCGGCTCCCTATCCACTACACTACCTCTGTCCAATGGTATTACAACCGTCAATTCAAAAATATAATATAGATATGCGTGTTTACTATGAACAAACCATTTTAAGTGTGTGTGTACACATGATTTACAGATGAGAATTAATGTAGGAACAATGCTTTACAAATGAAGAATACAGCATTTAATAATAATTTACTGATGTTTAATAACAGTGTGTAGTAGAAGAAAACAGAAACTCTTGCATAGTTGTAGGGTTTTCTATCTGGGCCAAGGTAGTGTAGTGGATAAGGAGCTGGACTAGCATGCAGTAGCCTGAAAAGTTGGGGGTTCAATTCCCAGCTTTCACTGTTATGTCAATGGCCTTCAATTTAATTGACATGTGTACGTCGCTTGTCTGCTAAATCAATGAATGTGAATGTAGTCTTTACAACTAATTTGAAAATGTGTTGCAAGGCATAGAAAGTCCTTACTTTAGATAAGCTCACAAAATATCATTAACTAACCACTTGTAACCCCTGAGTTAATCATGAATTATAGTATTAGGAAGTGGTTTATAAAACATGTATCCTCACCCTAACTAATCATTAGTGCATGTGTATATTGCATAATTTATTAAGTATTAACAATAATTCATAAACATATTTTAGATATAGGCTTATTTACTATGAACAATCCATTTATAACTGTGTGTACAAATACTTTATTTATGAGAATTAACATAGGAACAATGCTTTACAAATGATAAACAAAGCATATATGATTCTAACTGTCTCACTAAATTGCATTATCCACACTCAATTCTCACTGGTATCTGCTAGACAACAAGTACCAAAACATGATTAGTTCATAGATTTCACATGTAAAATTAATTTTATACAACCCCACCTCCATCTTGCCTGTTCATAATTCTGAGAAATTCTTGATTGTTTGTGTTATGTTTATGTTATGTGTGTGTGTGTGTGAGTGTGTGTGTGTGTGTGTGTGTGCGTGTGCGTGCTTGTGTGTGTGCCTGCGTATGTGTCTGTGCATGCAAGTGTACATATGTCTACTGTGTGAGTATGTGTCATACGTATGATTACTGTGAATGTATGTGTGTGTGTGTGTGTGTGTATCTGTTTGTGCACATGTGTGCACATGAAATGGGTTAACATGACCCCTGGAGGTAAACATACAGAAAAAAATGGTCATCCTAGGCCCTACAGTTCTCAAGATATTCACAGAGAACTGTGTCTGCCCTACCCTCCTTTCGAAGGGGTCCAGTCCAGTGGGGGGGCTACAGATCAAAACGAAAAATGACGGTTCCATGCTATCCATGTGGGGGTACATGCCCACCAAGTTTTGTGTACCCCGGTCTTTCAGTGTCCCGGGAATCCTTGTTGGTGTACGTCACTAAATGTACACATAAATTATTTTATTGTAAGGCCCCCCATGAACGAAAGTACACAAAACTTGGCATGCATTCGGAGGGTGTCATAATGATCCTACACTTTTAATTTCGTGCAGTTTTGACCTTGTCAGCCAGATATATTGTGATGAAAACACCTAATTTTTTGCTTTTTAATTTTTAACTAGGTGGCGCTATACATGAAATAAGTGGTAATGGGATGGGTTGACATGCCCCCTTAAGACCAACATACATAAAAAAGGTGGACCTCCTAGGCCCTACGGTTATCGAGATATTCACAGAAAACTGTCTCCGGCCACCTACAGGCCAGTTGGTGTATAGTAACATAAATTAATTTATTGTGTGGCCCCCCATGAACGGAATTCCACAAAATTTGGTGTGCATACAGAGGGTGTCATAATGATCATACACTTCCAATTTCGTGCAGTTTTGACTATGTTAGGTCACAGATACCTTCAATTACAACACCTCATTTTTACTTTTTTGTGTTTAACTAGGTGGCGCTATACATGAAATCAGTGGTTATGGAATGGTTTGACATGGCCCCTTGAGATCAACATACAAAAAAAATGCTCCTCCTAAACCCTACGGTTTTCGAGATATTCACAGAAAACTGTGTCTGCCCTACCCTCCTTTCGGGGGGTCCAGTCCAGCGGGGGGGCTACAGATCAAAACGAAAAACGATGGTTCCATGCTATCCATGTGGGGTTACATGCCCACCAAGTTTCATGTACCCCGGTCTTTCAGTGTCCCGGGACTCATTGACGGAATTTTGATCATGCGAAAAAGAAAAAAAAAAAGAAAAAAAACTTTGAAGAAAAAAAAAATCTGACTAAACCTATATGACCGCCGCTTCGCTGCGCGGCGGTCATAATAAATATGCAGACATGTTATGTGCAATTCAACAACTACATGACATATAAAAGATATAAGCCTAGCCTACATTATTGTGTAGTAAATTGAGTTTATCCAACCTGCTGGCAAGCCAAAATGCATTGTTATCATTGTCCTCTATGCAATATAAGCAACTTGAATATATCGCACATCCAGTTCGAACACCCTGATGGACATTGAACTCTGAGGGTTATTTGAACGTTCACTGAAGTGGTTAGGCTACTGGAGCGTAAGAATTCCACCCGTCTTTGCGCAATTGGCCATTGATTGACGGCCATTAATTCATTAATATAGGTGGCCTGCACGCACAGAGTTTGTTTGATGCATGGAGTTTCCGACCGTTTTCCCCTGAGAGCTTAAGGAATAAAATGAGGAGAGCTATGTTTTACATAATGTGTAACATTTATTCACATGGCCAGTTCAAAATCACCTAGTGACTGAAATGTGTGCCGATATCAATTATTGGGAAAAACATTGTTTGGAGTGGATGGCGGGTGGATTGTTGATGTAGCTGCAGGTGCAGATGACATGACTACAGCTCATCCATGCATCTAGGATGTTGGAATTTGATAGAGGAACTGCAGAGATAAATTGAAAATGAGGATTGGTAATGTCGGAATAGCGGTACTAAAAAAAATCGGAGTAGGGGCATGTCTAAATAGAGGCATGTCGTAATAACGGTATGTCGTAATAGAGGGTTGTCGTAATAACGGGATGTCGTAATAAAGGATGAACCCCTTTAATGTTACAGGTCTGGCAGCCTCCTAACCTGACTCTCGCCAGATGAATTTCGTTCCGCCTAGCTCCACTCATCCATCTGGGACCAATCCATTGGAGTGTTGCTTCAGAAGGCTGGGCCTTATCAAAAAATGCTTGCATATGATTGAATAAGCCACTTGTCCCTCATCTATTGACATGCTACTTCAACCACTCACATCGAAGCCAACCCGTGACGCTGATAACAGTCTCACAGTCGCTTCTACGCTATGTCACATCTATGAAACTCCCGCCCTGCGTAGGGCTGGGCAATATATCGGTATTACGACTACGACCGATATATTTTTGAAAACGATATGTAGTTGAGACAATATCGTAATACCGGTATTATGTCAAATAATGGGCCATTTTATCAAAGCCACTTGCTCTTCTGTGTTCAGACCATTCAGATAGCCGCAGCTCTGCTCAACTGCGCCCCTTGCGTGTGCACGTTCTCCCTCGCAGCCATGCTCGCAGCACTACAAACGTTCAAACATGACGGACACTGAGTCAGATTTTGTTTACCTTGATCAGAGGTTGGTGCTGATGCCTATTCCGTCGGCACATCAACGGCTAGACCGAGAATTCTCGTTGTGAAATCAAAATTCCACTGGAGCTCCAAGCGGTTTTGTACACGCAGATTTAAGTTACAACACTGTTTAGCAGCTACAGCTCTTCGACTCACGGTAAAATGTAATTTTTGGTACATAGCCTAGCTAATTTAAATACACTGATGAATGCTTGCGTTTAGCGACAGTAGCAGATCTAAACTCCTCAGGGAGACAACCTAAACGCTGATTTTATTAAGAGGATATGCACGCGACTCGCGAGCAGTTAGGGCATCATTTTTTATGATTCCTGAAACCCCATTCAATCGTGCATAGGGATTTTCCTTACGAACCGGAACATGCAAAAATGAACGCATACAAAACGACGGTAGCGTCTATCACACTCTTGATGAGTGACTCAGTTACGTTGTTTAAGTAGCCTAATTTTTTAAAACTTTTTTTGTTGTTGATAGCAACATGTCTAGGCCATCATAGTCTACATTTGCTTGTCATCTAGGCCCTATCAAACCCTTACAGGTAAAAAAACTGCATTGTGTGACAAAACTGCAGGTTTTTTCAATATTGTTGTGCCCAAAATAGCCTATTGCATTGTGCAGTACAATGTAGGCCTGCATTGTCAGTCAGGGTAAACTATTGGTCTTTTGTTATTTGCGCAGCTTTATCAGAGCAACTGTAGCCTATGCCTATTGTAGGCTTATGTTATTGTTTACACTTTTTTGCACAGCTCTGTTAGAGCAGTCTGAAATTAATATAATTAAAACTGGCTGTGTTGTCATAATTGTTGTGTTGAGTGAATATATGAAGCACTTCGCTCTTTCTGTTTGAAATATCAATATCGCATCGATATCGTATATCGCCAATCAGCCCCAAAATATCGGGATATCAGTTTTGGTCCATATCGCCCAGCCCTAGCCCTGCGTCCTGATTGGCTGTACCATAAAATCTGGTGCAGAAATCACTCTCAATGGAAGAGGTCCCAGATGGATGTGAGTGAAGCTAGGCGGAGCTAAGCGGAACGAAATTCATCTGGCGAGAATCAGGTTAGCAGCCTCCGCCATCTCTCACATACTAAACACAAACACTGAACTGATTGGTTCTTGAGTGGTTCTCATTTGAATAAAGTTAAACTGTCGGCAACTCTGTTTTCCGTGCCTCGGCGAATTCGCTCTCATTTCGACCAAATCCTGCTATCCAGGACACCAGCTGTGAGTCCATCCTCATCCTCATCTCTGCCAACTTGTCTCTCAGTAACAGACACTGGATGGTGTTGGACACACTGGAGAAATCAAATAACATGTTTGACCGCTTCCCCTGTGTAGGTGACATCATCCTTTACACCCACCATCACCTGGTACACATTTAAGCCTGCGGAGAGGCCGTAGGTTACACTGATTTTACAACAGCTAAGGGGTGTTGTTAGGCACGACGCGCTAGCGGACTATCAGTTTTAGAAGGGCAATTCCACCTAAAACTGTCACGTCCATAACGCAAACTAAATACCATAGAATTGTGTTGGCGTTACGGATGTGACAGTTTTGCGCGGAATTGCCCAGAAACGGCAGTAGATCAAGTTGGCGGGTCTATTAAGTCGGATCAGCCGCCACTCCTAGCTCTCTGTTCTATAGAACGACAAGGGAACTGACCAGAAGTTGTCAAACACACTTGGAATTTAAATGACTCACAGTTACATCTCTTCCATAGTACACTACAGGGACCCTTCCCAAGCCACAGGGGAGAAGAAACTGCATACAAAGATGCAAGCAGGGGCGGAGTGGCAATCGGGACGATCAGGAGTTTTCCCGGTGGGCCGGCCTAGGACTATGCGCGGTGCGGGCCGGCCCATAGAGTCTCTGTTGCGGCGGTGAGGCTTACGCGGTCATAGAAATCATAGATTCAATATGAATTTTCAGGGAAAATCTCCTTGATCTACACTTTCACGTTTAAGAAGTCTAACCAATATTTATACCACTCGCTCACTGTCTATAGGTCATTCATGGTTACCCTGCACACTCATCTCTCCCATGCTGATTTTTGTGTAGGCTAGCCTTAATTTTTTTTAATCTTAATTCATTTTTGTCTTATTCAGGCGTTACAGAACTTTCATGGTCACAAATAAAAAAAAAAAGACAATTTAATTTGTTTGTTTGTTCTTAAATTAACGTAGGATTTGACGTAGGATTGAACCGATTGCAGTTCAAGTCTATTTACAGAAATGTAGGGGGATAAATGAGCGGCCCCCTCTTCTAATGGCATGACCCTACAAGTGATCAATTTTGAGGAAAACTACAGGATTTTTGACAGTTGACGGATTGGCGTGGTTGCTTGCTTGTTACATGGACGTTATTGCTAGGCGGAAACTAGCACAAGCGAGTCTTATGTTGATATGTAGGCCTAGCCTAATGACTAATTAGTGGGCCACTCAGGCTGATAAATGGTTTGTGGAACTCGTTGGAACTGTCTATATGTAAGCCTATATAGGCCTACTTTAATAGTTCTCTACAAACCTCAAAGTGCCTGGTTTTCCAATTATTTAATTACCTGTGTTATTAGGTTGGCATTGTCTGTAGGCTAGGCCTACTTCCTTTTTTAAATTTATACAGGCAACTATGGAGTGCTATGATACCCAGATACATGTCCTTGCATGATGCTTGAAATTTCCATCCACACATAGCTGTTTTTATACTGCACTTAAATATCTATAGTTCCTTACAAATGTATTGAAAGTGCCTGGTTTGTGGTTGATTGGCTTGTTGTATTGCATTACTAGCGCTATCCAGTTCCTTTCTCCAAATGTAACCATACGTAGCCTATTAGTATTTTAAATTGACATATTTTGTTTGTGCTATTGATGTGTGTGCGTGTTTTTTGGGGGGGGGGTTCGGGCCGGGCCGGGCCCCTGCCGTCAGAATTTTCCCGGTGGATTTTAGTGCCCCGCTCCGCCCCTGGATGCAAGAAGAAGGCAGGCAGACAAACACTCATATTTAATTGGTGTTCTCCCCATCGTTCCTTCAAATTTCTTCAGAACAACATCATTACTCATTTCATTAACTGCACACACATGCAGCACAAATGGCTAAGTGTACAGTGACAGTCAGCAGTCCTTCTATCTGACAGAACCATGACATTCTGTGATGAGAGACATCTAAAATGGGAATGAATTACTGTACATCTCAAGAGAACACAAAAATGACTAAAATACCTTTCTGGATAACACGCATCTTGTAAAAACATGTTTTCTGTTTTTATTCAGCACCATTGGCTTGTTTGTGTGGAACGTTCAACATTCTGGCCATATTCCCTCACACATTTCCACTGAATTTTTCGCAGTTCATAGCATCATATGTGGTCTTGTAGGCCCCTCATCCTTCACCACCGTTAAGGATGAGGGTTGTGCAATGCAATATGTCTGTACTGAAATGCAGCGCAACGCAATGTTTCTGTGACCAAACACATTCATCAGGGTCATGGCCGCTCCACCTCCAGAGCCCCAGCTAAGAGTCCGAGGGGACGACTGATGACACACTCACACATTTTTAGCGCACACACATTTGTACGCCAACAGTCCTTCCAGTCAACGGTTAGCATCAAACAATTTTCATGTATGTTAGATGTCTGGGATTAGCAATCTGTGTTGTGTGTTTTTTTTTAGGAATTCAGAGGAACTCTGTGAACAAGCTTAACATATCTTGATTACCCTGCTCTAATATGCATCTGTTTGGGAAGGCAGTTCTTCTGAGAGCATTTACTGCTTCCGTTCGGCAGCTGAGTTGGTGTGTGTGTTTGTTTACAGTTGATAGCGTTTATAGCCCCCATTTGGGATCAGACTAGCTGATACGGTATGTGTTTTTCTGTGTGTGTGTAGGAGGGGGCCATGTGTATTTACTGTACAGCTGAGGGTGTAGCTATTTGGTATCAGAGCATTTGACTCACGGGTTTCTCTGAAATTCAGAAAATCAGACGTGACCCACACTCACGTTTACGTGTGTGTGTGTATGCTACAGACAGAGATCACAGACCTCTGTAGGGGACGAGCACAGTGTGTTTATGTGTGTGTGCATGTGTGTGTGCACGTGTGCTCTAGACAGAGATAAGGGCTCTCCGATCGGACGAGCACACAGAGAACAGTGTGGTGGTAAGGGAGGCCTGCGGGTAGTCTGGGCCCACACAGATGTGTTGGTGGTGCTCAAATCATGCTGGTCACCCTCAGGTTTACCCTGCATCTCACTCTTTCTTTCTTTCTTTCTTTCTCCCACTCTCTCTCTCTCTATGTGCTGTTGAGTGCACAGTATGACATGTTCTCCCATTACTCCTCTCTCTCTCTCTCTGTCTCTCTTTATCTGGTTTTCATGCCATCTCTTATTCCTGCATCCATCTCACTCTCATTAGAGTGCATGAAAATGCAATCTACTGTTATCCGATTTCTTCTTATTATTCTTCTTCTAACGCTTTTTCTGCGTCTAATGCGGCTTCAACCATTTAACGTAGAAACTTAATTCAAACTGCGTTACGTAGGTCTTACTTAGGACAGATGTGGAATGTATTTTTCATATTTGTAACTTTTATACTTTTTGAACTATTAATTAAAAACTACTGAAAATTTCCCCATAGACTTAACATTGCCGATTATGGCATCACAATAGGGCACTTGGAATCCTATGCCAAGTGTTCCGGCCAGAGCCATATGGTTCCGGCCACCTCCAGCAACTGTCTGTCTTAGGGCTGAGCTACACCAGGCGCGTAACTGAAGCGTTCCGTTCGCGTTGCGTCTGCTGCAACAATTAGCTTCCATTATAATCAATGGAAGTAGCTACACCAGACGTGACAGTGGGGCGTACATTCGGAAAAAATAGACCATTCATCTAAAATGGATTTTACGCGTCGCGAACGGAGCGCTTCAGTTACGCGCCTGGTGTAGCTCATACCTTAGGCTTACAGATCCTGTTCAACTGTTTCCTCTGCCCACAACTGTTTCAAAATAAAAGTCTCCACTACAATAATTCCCTATTAAATATTTTAACCATTTAAACTATCCAACTATTTAACTGTTCAACTATTTCAACTGTCAGTTATCATCAATTATGCCTCTAGCCTACAGTACTATATTAAACCACCACCTACCTAGCAACCAATTTAGCAACCATTGAAATTAAGCATCTATGTCAGTTTCCATAGCAACCAACATGATTATACTAGCAAACCACTGTAGTAACTCCTTTATTTCTGATAGTAGCCACCATGGACACCCTAGCAACAACCTAGCAACGACTTCAAGTACCCTAGCAACAGCTTAGCAACCACATTCACAGTTAAAACCTAGCAACCAGCATAGCAACCACCATACTACTCTACTACTCTAGCAACAGTCAGTTGTCATCAACTTTGACTCCCGTCAACTGTTTCCTCTGCCCACAACTGTTTCAAAATAAAACTCCTCACTACAATAATTCCATTTTAAATAATTTAACCATTTTAACTATCCAACTATTGTTCAGCCTTTCAAACTGTCAGTTGTCATCAACTATGACTCCTGCCAACTGTTTCCTCTGCCCACAACTGTTTCAAAATGAAAGTCCTCACTACAATAATTCCCTATTAAATAATTTAACCATTTTAACTACCCAACTATTTAACTGTTCAGCCATTCCAACTCTCAGTTGTAATCAACTATGACTCCTGCCAACTGTTTCCTCTGCCCACAACTGTTTCAAAATAAAAGTCCTCAGTACAATAATTCCCTGTTAAATAATTTAACCATTTAAACTTTCCAACTTTTTAACTGTTCAACTATTCCAACTGTGAGTTGTCATCGACTATAACTCCCGCCAACTGTTTCCTCTGCCCTCAACTGTTTCAAAATAAAAGTTCTCGCTACAATAATTCTATATTAAATAATTTAACCATTTTAACTATCCAACTATTTAACTGTTCAGCCATTCCAACTCTCAGTTGTAATCAACTATGACTCCTGCCAACTGCCCACAACTGTTTCAAAATAAAAGTCCTCACTATAATAATTCCCTATTAAACAACCTAACCATTTTCACTATCCGACTATTTAACTGTTCAGCCATTCCAACTGTCAGTTGTCATCAACTATGACTCCCCACCAAACTTTTTTCTCTATCTGACCTCCATCTTTTTACTTGGATTATATTTTAAACAATATTCAACAATATTTTATTCAGCAGCCATTTTTGCATTTTCATGCACTCGTAATTCCCTGGAATTACATTCTCTAGTTTCTATTCCTTCCTCCACTCTGTCTCTCTCTCTCTCTTGTTCTCATGCCATCTTGTATCCCTCCATCCATCTCTCACATTTCTATTCTAACTTCCACTCAATCCCTCCATCTCTACCTCTCTCTCGCTTTTCCTCTCCTTCTGTAGTTTTCCGTTGTTGCGTAAGGTTTGAAGTCCTGCTGGTGTTCTTTACAGGAGGTGTTTGAAAACAGCCAGGTGCGCTTTTGTCACCACCGCGAACACCCTCTAACAAATATCTAAAGGCACACATGTACACACACATGTACAATCTCATACACTCAATCAGTCAGAGACACGCATACACAGACACATACACACAACACACTCAATCAAAGACACATACACATACACATACACACACACACACACACCACACTCAATCAAAGACACACAAACAAAAAAAACTGCTACAGACACATATATTCTGGCCTGGGCAGACTAATAAACAGCGTCCCCTTATCCCTGCCTCTCTGGCGCCAGTCATGGACGTCACAGGAATGCCACACACTGGCATGGAGGGAGCGATAGAGGGAGGGCGAGATGGTGTTCTGTTTTTTTGTACCTGCGTAAGTAGAAATTCTCTGGCAATACAAATGGAGTTTTTGTCATGCCAATAATTTTTCTTTTGAATTGCTATTCCGATTAAACATGTTTGTGTATATAAACACCTGATTGGTTAGTTAGATTATTGTGCCATGCACCATACAGTTGGTCTGACGTCTTCCATCGAAATAATTTCGATCAGACTGACAAAAAAATATGTACTGTATATAAACAAGGCTAGTCAGAGTGCAGAAAGAGAGAGATCAGAGAGAGAGAAGAGACAAGGAGCAGGAGCAGAGGGAGAGAGAGAAGGAGGGCAAGGACAGAGAGCAGTAGCTGATAGAGAGAGAGAGCAGATAGAAAGATATGAAAGAGAGATGAGTTTGAACAGATAAATCAAAAAGACAGCAAAGCAGACACATTCAAAACTACACGCTTAGCGAAGCATTCATGTGTGACTGGATATGGAATGCATGATTAAGAGCAGGGGTGTGAAACATACGGCAATGATTTTGAACCGCCCGCACGTCAGTCCCTCAACAACGAGAGAAAACTTCCCTTGTGTGTGTGTAATCATGGATGGATTACTGAACGGGCCAGGGATGGATTACTGAATGCACCAGAATACAGGAAATCACATCAAACAATTTAATTTTTTTCTGGGGGAGGACCCCCAAACCCCCCACCCACATATACGACAATTAGTGGGGGGCCCTTAATACATCTGGGCCCAGGGGCCCGAAAGTTCATAATCCGCCCATGTGTGTAATGTGTATCACACCAAATTGGCCCACCATACCTTCCCAACTATGCACAGTATCGCATTAGCTGCATGCCATCAGGCTATTTAAAATGTTCTATCACATAAAGTTAGTGAACACATTATCAAAATTAACGCGCACACATTTTGTTTGAGCAGGAGACAGAATACGCACGCAGGCGCGCAACTAGGCTACTTGTTGTTTTCTTTTACTCGGCTATCTAGATAAGCACACAATGTTGAGCTAATTCAGTAACTCATAGGCTACTCATCCTGGA
This sequence comes from Alosa pseudoharengus, assembly GCF_046254945.1. Lineage (NCBI taxonomy): Eukaryota > Metazoa > Chordata > Actinopteri > Clupeiformes > Clupeidae > Alosa > Alosa pseudoharengus. The sequence continues at coordinate 18,704,077 of NW_027468609.1, read as the reverse complement.
TATCACAAGTTTAAACAACGAAAACAGAAAGGATGGAGGCAGCAAAGCTAGAGGAGTTATTCCAGATGGGCAAGAATAAGGTAAGCAATTGGTGTGCTTGTCAGAACGTTAGACTGCATTACAGCTGTTTAAAGCCAGACGTCACGGTACGCTAGAACAAAACTAAAGGTAACTATTATCTATAGGGCCGGGCTGTATCAATTTGTCCAAATGAATAGGTCATCGTAGACGTTGTTGTTGTATTACTGCATGTGGATATTGTTATGCTATGTAGGCTACTTTTTTTTGCAATGCACAGACCTAAAACCGGGAAACGGACAAATATTGTACACACGTGAATTTGTTTTTTCGGGGGGTGGGTGGGTGTGCGTACCATAGCTCTCTCTCGCTCTCTCTCTCTCTCTCTCACACACACACACACACACACACTCACACAGTACCTTTCTTAGCCACAGTTAATTTTAGTGGTAAGTACAACAAGTGTTATGGACATTGTTATGCACATTATTGACTGCAGTTTATTCTCATCAATGTCAGTCCATGAATGAATATTGATCAGTTGTTAACTAATAGGCCTAGAAGTTGCATTTGAAAATGTTACTGTTGTAGGCTGTTTGTTTTTTATTTCAGCCACACTGTTTAAAGTGGTTAGGACCATTATTTCACACCAATTTTAAATAAGCCATACTGCAATACCGATTTAATGGTTGTACCATGCACATGTTCGCCGATTATGTGGCCCTCAGTAACCTATAAATTCAATGATGTGGCCCTCTATGAAAATTAGTTTGACACCCCTGATTAAGAGTGTGTTTGGATAGTGTGTTTGAGTCAGTGTGTGTGTGTGTGTGTGTGTGTGTGTGTGTGTCAAGAAACATTATCACAGTTGTTCTCAGACACAGTACCAAAGTTGGGGAGTGATAAGTATATAGCCAGAGCCAATATAGATAGATGCAGCTTACTCTAATCAGACACATGCTGTGCATGTGACAGACAGTTAGTCTGTGTGTGTGTATGTGTGTGTGTTAAGAAACATGATCACAGTTGGTTTCAGAGAAAGAATCTCAGCTTTGACAGAGTGGCACAGTATCAGAATTGGGGAGTGATAAGTGTAGAGGCAGACAGCAATGTAGACAGAGGCAGCCTAGTGTCAGATACATGCCGTACACATGACACAGTTAGTCTGTGTGTGTGTGTGTGTGCCAACCACAGGGCCATCTTTCCCCACCAATCAAGGGCTAAAAGCACACTTTGGGTGGTGCTGATCAACTTATCGACTGATTGACGACTTTCCAACAACAACAAAAAAATTGGTAAAATAGAGAGAGCATCGAAACTTTGGTCTTATAATGCATTTATGCATCGTAAGTTTTCTGTGTCACTTTTTTGCTTTGTTGACCTACACAATGTCTCAACGGCCTCCAAATGCATCCCACAATCACAGTGTCCTCTGAGGGCCGCTGAATGTGCCGTGACTTGGAGCTGTATTTGACAGGCAGCGTAAAGGGTGAAGGAAACTGGAGAAAGCAGCACCCCCCTGTGGTGTGTCAGTGCTACTAACCACCATATAAGAGGAGCAGTCTCTCAGCTTGACATACTGTGGTCTCCCTGTGAGGTAGCCCTGCTATCCAGGACACCAGCTGTGAGTCCATCCTCATCCTCATCTCTGCCAACTTGTCTCTCAATAACAGACACTGGATGGTGTTGGACACACTGGAGAAATCAAATAACATGTTTGACCGCTTCCCCTGTGTAGGTGATAGAGGACATCATCCTTTACACCCACCATCACCTGGTACACATTTAAGCCTACGGAGAGGCCGTAGGTTACACTGATTTTACAACAGCTAAGGGGTGTTGTTACTGTAGGCACGATGCGCTAGCGGACTATCAGTTTTAGAAGGGCAATTCCACGTAAAACTGTCATGTCCATAACGCAAACTAAATACCATGGAATTGTGTTGACGTTATGGATGTGACAGTTTTGCCCGGAATTGCCCAGAAACAGCAGTAGATCAAGTTGGCGGGTCTATTAAGTCGCATCAGCCGCCACTCCTAGCTCTCATAGAGCGACAAGGGAACTGAGCAGAAGTTGTCAAACGCACTTGGAATTTAAATGACTCACAGTTACATCTCTTCCATAGTACACTACCCTTCCCAAGCTACAGGGGAGAAGAAACTGCATACACAGACAAACACTCATATTTAATTGGTGTTCTCCCCATCGTCCCTTTAAATTTCTTCAAAACAACATCATTACTCATTTCATTAACTGCACACACATGCAGCACAAATGGCTAAGTGTACAATGACAGTCAGTAGTCTGTCTATCTGACAGAACCATGACATTCTGTGATGAGAGACATCTAAAATGGGAATTGAATTACTGTATCTCAAGTGAACACAAAAATGACTAAAAGACCTTTCTGGATAACACGCATCTTGTAAAAACATGTTTTCCATTTTTATTCAGCACCATTGGCTTGTTTGTGTGGAACGTTCAACATTCTGGCTATATTCACTCACACATTTCCACTGAATTTTTCGCAGTTGATAGCATCATATGTGGTCTTGTAGGCCCCAACCGTCAATCCTTGACAGCATTGCATATATCACACACACAGACTAAGACACACACACACACAAATTTACAGTATTTCCCATTAAGTATCAAAGATCATTAAGGGCCCTATCATGACATTCTAAAGTGCATTGTCACTCGTCAAAAGTCTATTCAAATTTAGTAGGATGTCCAGTTCACATTGGGAGGGTTTTCGTCCTCAAAAGTGGAGCGCATGGCGTAACAAGGTGTTCCTAGGTCTTTTAATCAGTCATAGGGGTGTGTTTGGGGCGTAACATCATTTTAAACCAATGAGAATGACATCTGTCATTCCCTTTAACGGCGCAACGCGCGATATGTCAAATAAATGCATCGGTATTTTGGCATTCAACGGCGCATTTGAAGGAGGCTGCTTGCGAGACCGTATGGAATAGTCATTCTTAAACCATGCTTTACCAGGGTTGCCAACTTTGGGTGATTGGCTGGAGTGAGATTTTGTGAAGTCATAGTGCGTGTGCGTTAAATTTTTTCCTAAACCTAATTTTAAAAATGTCTGTCCCCTGACTTTTTTGCTATGTACAGTATAATCCCTGATTTAAGTTTCTTCAAAATGTACAATTAAATTATTGATTGCACTTGAAAACAAGACCAGTGTTTTAACCCCGTGGCATGGAAGGATTATGAGCCACTGGGCCCCTGGGCACAGACATGAAAAGGGCCCCCCTGCCCACCTGAAAAAGGTAGTAGCTCAGTAGAAAAAAATGAAAAATAACCCCTTAAATGATTACTTCTGGCGAGTTTTGTGGAAAGAAATGGACAGATTGAGACTTATGAATGTGTGTATGAGTGTACGAATGTATCAGGGATGGAAATAGCCTAAAATATTTTTTTCCACCTACCATTGTGGCTGGTGGATTCCAAAGTCTACCAGCCACTAGAGATACAGTATGAACATTTGATGAAAAATCATGACCAAAATGATTACGGTTATTGGTATTGCAATATGATTAAAATGTGCTCACTTTTCTTCTAAACCTACCATCAATGTTGGACAGAACTCATAATTGGCCTGCCCTTCATGCCCAGTAGCAACAAATCTAAAGGTCAACAGAACAGCTATAGTGTCATAAAAGTGGTGTGGCTCCTTTAAGACCCAATCCACTGGTGTGAGTTCTGGAGCCATCCAACTTCTAACTCTATACTATCCTACATCATCTGATTTTAATATTATGTCTAGGCTACAGTATATTTAACATTTAACATTTCTTTTCTATTTGGCCTGTTATGAAATTATGCATTGACCAATATAAGCACACTTTTTTAAGACACTTAAATACATGCATGCTTAGCATTTTGTGAAAACAAATCATTATGGCTACATCGACAAACTCTTAGCCATGAGCTATATATCCTCTGATTTTAATATTTACACATATGTATAGCACAGCTCAGTTTTAAGACACTTAAAGCCCAAAATTGGAGACCATATAGAAATTTGCTACCATTTCAAAATCGGATTACTCTGGAACGGCTTATTGTACAGGGGATTGCATTACTTTGTGTTCGGTAAGGTCTGCTGTTTATTCTGGTTTACGGTTTGTCATGTGTGGAACGAAAAGTTTGTGAGATATCCCTCCTATAGGAATTGAAATGAGCGCAGAGCTATAGTAGCCTAATATGATTATTTCTTGAAAGTTAATTTATTTTTCTCGCGAACCGTTTATCGCAGCAAATAGCGGCTATAGCACCTTATAAAAGATGAGAAAAAGTTATTTAATGTGATGTCTGTGAGGCTACTTCGCGAGTAGTTCCTAGAGAAGAATGGGCGGCCACACTTTATGTCGGTCTGCCTCATGTCTAAATAGCAGCGTGTTCCGTGAAGGTGTCGCGGACCGGATTAAAATACTCTAGTCAGCGAATCAACAACCAGAGAAAACTGCGCTGAGAACGTTGTAGGCGGATATTAGACCTACCTGCTGTTGGTCTAGACATATGTATGCCTTAAACTCGTATCCTGTCATTTAGAAACAATGCTGTGGGCTAGTCTAGTCATCAACAAAAAATGAACAGATTGCAAAAAAAAAAAGAATGGATTTGGCGTGACATTTCTTGAGTGTGCGTGAGAGCGTGAGATTGGTGCTGAAAGCGTGAGTGTCACGCCAGATGCGTGAGAGTTGGCAACCCTGAAGGCTTTACTAAAACTTAGCATAGCCTTCACGCATTTGAACTCATTGGCAAAGTGAAACTAACTTCACCAAGGAGTCAGTCAACGACAAGTTATATGCAGTTACTTTCACTATTGACTGACAATGGGTTACCATCGAAAACATAGGCTGGAAAAAGCAACACTTACCCTAATGTTGCTCAAATGACTGAATAAAACAACATTTATCCTGCAGAGGAGTTGCTTATATCTCGTGACAGTGCTTCTTCAGCTGTGCTCCATACATGTCTCTCGCCTCTCCCCTAATCACTTTTAACCGTCATTACCAATTTGCAAATGATGGTGAATAACTACTCATCATGAGATGTACAGTATTTCGTAATATCTTTATTCTAATTATGTTTACCATTGTAATCGTGCAATTTGTAATGCTTTGCATGGACGTGCGCTGGTGTGCGTTCATGAATGATAGAAGGATGGTGCGTGCACCTGCCAATATGACTGTTGACATGCACTCTTAAAATAGCATATGAACAACTCGCCATTGACTTCTGACCAGGTTTAGGTGGTGTATGATAGCGATTTTTAGACAACGCGCCAGGGCCCGCCCTAGGTTGTTAATTGCCACACCCCTGGGCGCAATGCTTAAAAAATAAAGGTGCAAAATACCTAATTCAACTTCGCGCGACTGAAAAACGAACTGTACGCCATGCGCTGGTGCCCCAAAATATAGCCCTAAGTATCACTAGATCGGCATGTAACTTGGGCGTTGTAATTGATGACCGACTGAACTTCTCTGAGCATGTAGCTTTTATTGCAAAATCATGTCGGTTTATGCTTTACAACATTAGAAAGATCAAACCTTATCTGACACATGATTCCACACAACTTCTTCTTCAGACCATGGTCATCTCTAAACTGGACTATTGTAATTCCAGGGTTGCCAACTCTCACGCATCTGGCGTGACACTCACGCTTTCAGCACCAATCTCACGCTCTCACGCACACTCAAGAAATGTCACGCCAAATCCATTCTTTTTTTTTTTTGCAATCTGTTCATTTTTTGTTGATGACTAGACTAGCCCACAGCATTGTTTCTAAATGACAGGATACGAGTTTAAGGCATACATATGTCTAGACCAACAGCAGGTAGGTCTAATATCCGCCTACAACGTTCTCAGCGCAGTTTTCTCTGGTTGTTGATTCGCTGACTAGAGTATTTTAATCCGGTCCGCGACACCTTCACGGAACACGCTGCTATTTAGACATGAGGCAGACCGACATAAAGTGTGGCCGCCCATTCTTCTCTAAGAACTACTCGCGAAGTAGCCTCACAGACATCACATTAAATAACTTTTTCTCATCTTTTATAAGGTGCTATAGCCGCTATTTGCTGCGATAAACGGTTCGCGAGAAAAATAAATTAACTTTCAAGAAATAATCATATTAGGCTACTATAGCTCTGCGCTCATTTCAATTCCTATAGGAGGGATATCTCACAAACTTTTCGTTCCACACATGACAAACCGTAAACCAGAATAAACAGCAGACCTTACCGAACACAAAGTAATGCAATCCCCTGTACAATAAGCCGTTCCAGAGTAATCCGATTTTGAAATGGTAGCAAATTTCTATATGGTCTCCAATTTTGGGCTTTAAGTGTCTTAAAACTGAGCTGTGCTATACATATGTGTAAATATTAAAATCAGAGGATATATAGCTCATGGCTAAGAGTTTGTCGATGTAGCCATAATGATTTGTTTTCACAAAATGCTAAGCATGCATGTATTTAAGTGTCTTAAAAAAGTGTGCTTATATTGGTCAATGCATAATTTCATAACAGGCCAAATAGAAAAGAAATGTTAAATGTTAAATATACTGTAGCCTAGACATAATATTAAAATCAGATGATGTAGGATAGTATAGAGTTAGAAGTTGGATGGCTCCAGAACTCACACCAGTGGATTGGGTCTTAAAGGAGCCACACCACTTTTATGACACTATAGCTGTTCTGTTGACCTTTAGATTTGTTGCTACTGGGCATGAAGGGCAGGCCAATTATGAGTTCTGTCCAACATTGATGGTAGGTTTAGAAGAAAAGTGAGCACATTTTAATCATATTGCAATACCAATAACCGTAATCATTTTGGTCATGATTTTTCATCAAATGTTCATACTGTATCTCTAGTGGCTGGTAGACTTTGGAATCCACCAGCCACAATGGTAGGTGGAAAAAAATATTTTAGGCTATTTCCATCCCTGATACATTCGTACACTCATACACACATTCATAAGTCTCAATCTGTCCATTTCTTTCCACAAAACTCGCCAGAAGTAATCATTTAAGGGGTTATTTTTCATTTTTTTCTACTGAGCTACTACCTTTTTCAGGTGGGCAGGGGGGCCCTTTTCATGTCTGTGCCCAGGGGCCCAGTGGCTCATAATCCTTCCATGCCACGGGGTTAAAACACTGGTCTTGTTTTCAAGTGCAATCAATAATTTAATTGTACATTTTGAAGAAACTTAAATCAGGGATTATACTGTACATAGCAAAAAAGTCAGGGGACAGACATTTTTAAAATTAGGTTTAGGAAAAAATTTAACGCACACGCACTATGACTTCACAAAATCTCACTCCAGCCAATCACCCAAAGTTGGCAACCCTGAATTCACTATTAGCTGGCTTACCCGCTTGTGTAATAAGATCATTACAGCTGATTCAGAATGCTGGAGCACGCCTGGTCTTCAATCAGCCAAAGAGGACACATGTAACTCCTCCTCTAGTTACTCTCCATTGGCTCCCTATAGTAGCCAGAATTAAATTTAAATCTCTCACTTTGGCCTATAGGACACTGACTGGATCTGCTCCTAGTTATTTTAATTCAATAATCAAGCCTTACATCCCCAACCGCCCACTGCGGTCTTCTGATGAGCGTCTGTTATGTCGACCAGTCATAAAAACTAGGTCTAATTCAAGACTCTATTCCTCAGTGGTTCCATGGTGGAATGAGTTGCCCAGTGCTCTCCGTTCCTAGTTTTGGGTCGTTTTAAGAGGGGTCTAAAGACATTCCTGTTCAACATGTACTTAGTTGTTTAAGCGCTTATGGTTTGTATAATGTTGTTTTATTTTCAGTAGGCTGTTGATTAATTTGACATTATTGTTTATTATGACCGCCGCTAGCGAAGCTAGCGAAGCGGTCATATAGGGATTGTCAAAGTTTTTTTTTTTTTTCCCGTCATCTACTTCCTGAATTTTTGGTCAACGATACCCGGGACACCGAACCACCGGGGCACATGAAATTTGGTGGGTATGTAGCCCCACTAGACTTTTACGGAAAAATTTCGTTTCGTCCCCGGGGTCCACTCCCCCCCCGTGCTGGGCCCCCCGAACCGCAAAAAAAGCAGTTTTTCCTAAATAACTACCTGAACCGTGGCACCGAGGATAAAGAATCTTTTATGGTATGTTGGTCTCAAGGGCCCACATCAATCTGGCCCATAATCACTCATTTGTGATTTGCACCCCCCCGGTAAAAAATGAAAATGCAATATTATTCTGCTTTAATCGTCCCTATCTTCAGTTAAGATGTTCAGAACTGCACCAAATTTTATGTGTATGATTGACCTGGCATTCTCTGGGGGTATGCCAAGTTTCGTAGAATTTCATCCATGGGGGGGTCTTTAAAAAAATAGATTATGTGTACATTTAGTGACTGTACACTCATTGGCCTGTAGATGGCGGTGCACACATATACACATGCACACACACACAGGCACCCACATACTATCGGTATTAGAACGGCTGATACATAATTACAAATTCAGTAGGATTAAAAGAAAGCCAAAATAAATATTCATCATTATCATCATCATCATGGCTGCATTTCCAGTATTGGCGATAAGTAGTCGTTTGTCCACTAGATGGCGCATCGTTGCAGTGAGACGTAATTTTGTTGGAAGTTAAACGTGGGTTGGAATACAATGGCCGCTTCCTACAAGGACTATAGTTTACCGCAGAGAACGTCTAATAAGGATAGGATGATGTTCACATGAAATGTAATTCCCATTTCTTCTTGAAGCCGAAATAAATCTGAGGATGTTTATCGGACATGCTTGGTTTTTACTGCAGGTACGTTAATCTTATAATATCAATAAGGACCTAGGCAATGTTACCGTTAGCGTTGGTTGAGTGATGGAGGCCAATTTGATTGATTGCATTTGTAGAAAACTATAAATGCGGTTATACCAAGCAAATTGATAACAGCACTGTAATTGTATCTTTCGACTGTCATTTGTTGCACGTGCTACAAAAATCATTCTGTGCAATGGAAGATTTACCAACGTTACACCGATCTGATACAGTTTTGCCTACATGCGTGAGACTGAGACGCCTGTTTATTTTGTTTGAAGTGCGTGCAGGGTGTGAGAGGGGAATCGATGTGCTTTGATTCCAGCTTGGTAGTTGTAGTCTGTGAAATTAAAAAGCACGTGTGTGTGAAGTATCCAAACAATGACACCTTAATTTCATTATGGCTGCTTTAGCAACACACCATAAGCTACTGTGTAGGCTAGTGGGTCCCATTTAGAGGTGGCTACTTCATTCGCGCTTTCCTTGACTCATGGAGCTGCGTGAATTTTATTACAACTTTTCGCCACGATATGGCAATTTAAGTCCGCTTGATACTATAAGGCTTAAGCCATTGGTTTCCAAAGGAGATTTTATTTGTGTCGCCAGCATAGCTTATTGACAATTTATGTTGTAAATAGGCCTACCTTATAAGCCTACCTGTAGCTTAAGGAAGCTAACAGCTTTCTATTAGGATCTAGTTTGTTAGTTACAGTTTTGTCATAACTCCCTGATGCATTTTTGCATTTAGAATAGCCAGAGCGTGAACAATATCGGGTGCCTATGGACTAGGCTCGCTTGGTGAACCCAGCCTGATCTGCCCGCTATTTATTTTTTGATTTCTTAAAAGATTGAGCTTGGTCTGGTGAAAGCCAGACTAGCCATGGACCTCAGTTACACAATGCAAGGGAACATGAATCAGCCTATATTTGCACGAACAATAACGGACAACAGCTCTTCAACTTTGGCCCGTTAAAATGTGTATGAACAGTCTAGCGACGCATTTCATCAAGGCCCATTTGGACATGTCAGTTATTTGCACCACTAGTAAAACAGCATTTCGTTTCAGACTACTGTTACTTAATTTGTGCATTAACAATAACGTTTCAGACTACTGTTACTTAATTTGTGCATTGACAATAAAGTATTACATGAACTAAAGATGACTAAAATCTTATGTAGAAGAAGAAACATTCACAAAAAAATCCATCCATCCAAAAATGACCTTTGTTTTTGATAGCTGTTGAAAACGGCTGAGATGTTTTTGTAAATAAATAAATAAATAAACGAATAAATAAATAAATAACATTATGCTGATACCTTTTGCTTTTCCCAAATACAATGTAGCCTACAGGTGTAAGTGACCTTTCATCAATCCAGTTGCAATGGATGAACTGTGATGAACTGCCCTACTTGTGATTGTTTAGAGATTTTAAAGGTTTTATAACAATGCTACATCTTCTTTGGCTATTCTACAATCTATTCACCTTTTCAGCACCAGTAGGCTACTTTCTGTGCAGCCGCACACACACACTCAGGCATGCCAAACAAGCATACACAAAAGTTTCAAGAGTGGGGGATGGAGTAAAATATGGAGACAAATTGAAGTGTGCTTTATTTTCGCGGAACGGATGTACAGGACTGAGCGGCGGTCATATTTTGTACCGCTATGCGGTACATCTAGTTATTGATATTCTCCTTAATGTAGTCTTACCATGTCATTGTTTTTATATTATTGATTGAATGTACATTATTGTTTTATTATTGCTTTTCCCCTCATTTTCATTGCTTATTTTATTAGGCTATTGATTGAATTGATATTGTTGTTTATTATTACTATTCTCCTTATTATATTTCACCAACATTCTAACCTGCTCCCTGTTAAATTTTAAATATGATGTTGTTTTTTTATTTGTGTGTCGCTTTGGACAAAGGCGTCTGCCAAATCCATAACCATAAAGGGGTTCTGTGAAATTTCACATGATAGCCTGCAGATAATTCCAAATGTGTGTGTGTGTGTCTGTGTAGCCCTCTATCGGTCTGTAGTCCAGGGCGGTGCATGTCTGGTTAATATTTCCACTGGTTATCCTAGTCCTAGACCTAGTCCTGCTGCTGTTGGCACGGCCCTGCCCTGAAACCACAGTGTGTTTTTAGAGCCTGCTTACGCAGACTGACCACGAAACCAGCAACCCTCTCGCTGGGACAGACTTCGCTTGGGAAACACGGACGATTGGATGGATCGGACTGATTGGACGGAGCTCTACCCCAGCCGGGAATACCAGTTGGTCACTGCTGGGGTTATCTGCCTTATCTGACCTCTGACTGAAGTTGATCTGGAGAATACTTTCCTTGCATTCCCATATCCCCCAGGCTCAGATCAAAATCTCATGCTAGGCTCCTCACATTCCCAATTCCCCATATGCTAGGCTCCTCACATTCCCAATTCCCCACATGCTAGGCTCCTCACATTCCCAATTCCCCACATGCTAGGCTCCTCACATCCCCAATTCCCCCCACACAGCCTTATTCCCAGTTTGTTTGTTTTGCTCTGATTTTGCTCTGGGGTTTGACTCATCCACTCCCAGATGAAAATCCCTTGAGGTGAAACACTCTGGTTTCAGAAAATGCATGTCCTACCATGGATTGGTTCCACCTGTGCACTTGAGAGTGATGTCAGTAATTTAGCTGACCTACCTGGCTGAAGAGTTGTGCATAGTAGAATCAGGTGGTTTAGGGCAGTGTTTCCCAAACTTTTTTTCTGGGGACCCACCTTTTAAAAATGACAGACCATCGCGACCCATTTCACTTCAGATCTAACATGCAACCACCAATATTGTTTTAGGCCTCAGGTTCTCAAACTTTTCCATGCCTAGATACGTAATAGCGCCTAGGTCTGGCCTACTACCACTACTATTACAGGAATTAGTAATGCACTGACTCAGTTTCCCTCAATTCTGCAATCTCAATTACACATGAAACAATGTTAAATATTTTCAAAGCTATAAAATTCTCACTCAGTTTTGTACAAACACACAACCTCAGGTTTTCCTCATCCTGCTTTAAACACAGTTGTGTTGCATTTTGAGCACCATCAGCGTGGAAAGTTACCTAAAAGGATCCGAGAGTTTGGGGATATTCTTGCATGCTACGCAATCATCACTCTTCAGCATAGTATCTGTTCCTGTATATCTAAAGAGAGATGTTGTAGGCTACGTTGCGTTGCAGATAAATGGATCCATAACACCGTCAATTCCGATGTAAACATAGCAAATAAGTCGTTAAATTGTACTGTAACCTATTTCTGGAGGTTTCTTTGGAAAGTTGAATCCGCATTTTTTTCTGGAGTTAAACTTTTGCTTGTTTGTAGGCCTTATACTAAGGCTGTGTATTGATGTTGTGACAAGCTATGTTGTAAGAATGTGAAATGAATAAATATCAGAACAAGAGGCATTTGCGCAATAGCCAAAAGATAATGCGTTTTTACTGTAGCCTAGTAGAGTTTACGAGGTGGAAAACGAGAAGAAATAATAGCTTTTAAAATGTCCATTTAAATTGTAGCCTATTATAATGTACTGTTGTGCGTTTTAAATCCGAAATAATAAGGAATGTGAGGAGGTTGCTATTAACTTTAAAGAGAGCATCTACAATCGAAATTGAATAGCCATGTCCGGTACAGGGATGTCTGCTTTAGTTGACAGCATGGTAACTAGATTTTAATCGGTCAACGGAAGCAGCTGTCCGTTAATGTTCGTGCTAATTCATGTCCCTTGCGTTTTGCAACTGCGAGGTCCATGGCAGGCACCCCACATAAATGTTTCATTTTGCGAGTGAGATGCACGCTGTCCCCTCTGCGACGCGTTCGCCCCCAGTTTCAGAGCTATTCTAAGTGCAAAATTGCACAGAGGGCCGTGACAGTGGTAAACAAACTATATCCTAATAGAAAACTGATAGCTTTCCTGGTTAAATGGTATAAGTTAGGCCTATCTATTTATCTATTACACACCATAAATTGTGTTGGCGACCCAAATAAAATCTCCTGCGACCCACCCTGTGGGTCGCGACCCAGTCTTTGGGAACCAATGGTTTAGGGAATGAGTGGAACAGATAAGCGGTAGGTAATTCTCCACCCGTGGATATCTCTCAGGACTTCCAAGGGCGATAGAACACATATTCAACCCATGGTCACATACACACACATACACAAGCACACCCCATGATCAAACAGGTGACAGGAGAGAGCCACCTCCTCAGACTGTGTGCGTGTGTTTGTGTGTTTGTTGTTACATTCCTGTGTGTTTTTGTATCACTGTTTGCTTGCTTTGGTCTGTCCTGTGTGTGTTCTGTTTTTCAGAGGAGGCTGGGGATTGCCTGGGCCTATTTTTGAGGCCTTTCGTTAGGACGTTGTTTTGGCAACCTTAGTTGTCTACAGTATAACCTTCCCATTAGGGCTGGGCGATAAAACGGTAGCGTTATGTATCGCAATAGACATGTGATCGATATCAATAAAAAATTTGTTCGATAGAACATTCGATAATTAAAAGCAACACACACCTCCCGCCTTATGTTGTCCATAAATAAATAGGCTAAATATATCTTGCATTGTAGCTAGTATGTGTATGTGTACCAGAGTAGGGATAGAAGTAGGCCTACCTCAACACAGACTCTTAATGAGTCCTTGCCCCGTGCACTCTCTCTTGTTTACAATATTTCCAGGCTTCAACCAGTGCTGCTTTTCATTCAGACTTATGTGCACATTTATTATGACCGCCGCTAGCGAAGCTAGCGAAGCGGTCATATAGGGATTGTCAAAGTTTTTTCCCGTCATCTACTTCCTGAATTTTTGGTCAACGATACCCGGGACACCGAACCACCGGGGCACATACAATTTGGTGGGTATGTAGCCCCACTAGACTTTTACGGAAAAATTTTGTTTGGTCCCCAAGGGCCACTCCCCCCCCGCGCTGGGCCCCCCGGAAACCCAAAAAATGCAGTTTTTCCTAAATAACTACCTGAACCGTGGCACCGAGGATGAAGAAATTTTTATGGTATGTTGGTCTCAAGGGCCCACATCAACCTAGCCCATAATCACTCATTTGTGATTTGCACCCCCCCGGTAAAAAATGAAAATGCAATATCATTCTGCTTTAATCGCCCCTCTCTTCAGTTAAGATATTCAGAACTGCACCAAATTTTATGTGTATGATTAACCTGACATTCTCTGGGGGTATGCCAAGTTTCGTAGAATTTCATCCATGGGGGGTCTAAAAAAATTATGTTATGTGTACATTTAGTGACTGTACACTCATTGGCCTGTAGATGGTGGTGCACACATATACACACGCACACACACACACACAGACACGCACATACCATCAGTATCTGCAATTACAACGGGCGATACATAATTACAAATTCATTAGGATTAAAGGAAAACCAAATATTCATCATAATAATTTGGCTGCATTTCCAGTATTGGCGTCACATAGTCGTTTGTCCACCAGATGGCGCATCGTTGCAGTGAGACGTAATTTAGTTGGAAGTTAATCTAAAGTGGGTTGGAAAGACACTATGCTTCCTACAAGGACAAGACTGTAGTTTACCGCAGAGAACGTCTAATAAGGGTAGGATGATTTCTGCATGACATGTAATTCCCATTTCTTCTTGAAGCCGAAATAAATCTGAGATCTGTTTATCAGACATGCTTGGTTTTTACTGCAGGTAGGCTACCTTAATCTTGAGTTATATCAATAGCCTAGAGTAGGTAAAATAATGTTACCGTTAGCATTGGTTGAGTGATGGAGGCCAATTTGATTATTGATGTATTTGTAGAAAACCATGCGGTTATAGGCTACCAAGAAAATTGATAACAGCACTAATTGCATCTTTCGACTGTCATCTCATTTGCTTATGACCATAACCTAGGCTACTAACAGGAGCTAAGTGAGTTAGCCACAACACGTTCGCTACATGATGGTTTTCTAATGGAAAATAGGCTACCTGAAAGATAACCTGTCTATCCTAAACACCGGGCTGGGACATTTAGCTCAAAGTCTCAAAAAGCATCTGAGTCAACGTTCATTCCCAAACACCCATATAGGCTACTTCAATCCTCTATTTTCAAAGGTGATTCAAGTAAGGAAGAGCATGGCTCAAAGTAAAGTAACTAGGACTGAAACTACATAAATTCGTCAAAGTGAATAATTTGTGTCAACTCGCCGCAATGTAGATTTATTAACGCACCCGTGATCTACATCTCCATTTAAACCAAATGTTTTAGAGATGTATCCAGGGCAGGGCTCTACCTACACATATTTGTTGCACGTGCTACAAAAATCATTCTTTGCGATGGATGATTTAGTACCAACGTTACACCGGTCCAATACAGTTTTGCCTATGGCTATACCGTGAGACTGAGACGTTTTTAGGGTGTGAGAGGGGAGTCGATGTGCTTTGATTCCAGCTTGGTAGTAGTAGTCTATGCGATTAAAAAACACGTGTGTGTGAAGTATCCAAACAATGATAACGCTTTCATTATGGCTGCTTTAGCCACAGACCTTGAGCTACTGTACAGTGGGTTGGGTTCCATTTAGAAGTGTCGCTTTCCGTGATTCACACAGCTGCGTGAAATGTATTACTACTGATATGCAAAACTATTAACTTTTCGCCAAGAGGTGGCAGCTTAAGTCCGCTTGATACTGTAAGCCATTGGTTCCCAAAGGAGATTTTATTTGGGTCGCCAGCATAGCCTAGTGACAATTTATGTTTTATAGCTTATAGTTTGTTAACAGTCACGGTTTTGTCATAACTCCCTCTATGCATTTTTGCATTTCGAATAGCTCTGAAACCGGGGGCGAACACGTACGCAGGGGGGGCGCCAGTGCGTGGATATCTCAATCGGAAAATTAAACAATATTTCTATCGGGCGCCTACCATGGACTAGGCTGGGTGAACTCAGCCTGATCTGCCGGCGATTCCTTTTCGATTTCTTAAAAGATTGAGCGAAAGCCAGACTAACCATGGACCTCATAGTTGCAAAATGCAAGGGAACATGAATCAGCATATTATTTGCACAAACAATAACGGACAGTAGCTCTTCAACTTGGCCCGTTAAAATGTGTATGAACAGTCTAGCAATGCATTTCATGAAGGCCCTTTTGGACATGTCAGTTATTTGCACCACTGGGTAAAACAGCATTTTGTTTTAGACTACTGGTATTTAATTTGTGCATTGACAATAAAGCTGAATATCATATGAACTAGATGACTAAACTTATGCATATGTAGAAGAAGAAACATTCACAAAAATCCATGACATGAACTCTCTTCTTAATAGCTGTTGAAAACTGCATGGAACTGACAGGGATTGTTTTGTTTAATAATAAATAAATAAATACATTATGCTGCTACCCTCTGCTTTTCCCAAATACAATGTAGCCTACAGGTGTACCTTTCATCAGTCCAGTTGCAATGGATGGACTGTGATGAACTGCCCTACTTGTGATTGTTAAGATATTTTAAAGGTTTTATAACAATGCTACAAAGTTTTTGGCAAGTGCTACAAATCTATTCACCTTTGCAGCGCCAGTAGGCTACTTTGTGTGCGGCCCGCAAACACACATTCCAAACAAGCATACACAAAAGTTTTAAGAGTGGGGGATGGAGTAGAAGATGGAGACAAATTCATTAATATGATTTATTTTCGCAGAATGGATGTACAGGACTGAGCGGCGGTCATATTTTGTACCGCTATGCGGTACATCTAGTTTATTTATGTGTTTTTCATGATTGTGTTGCTATTTATTTTCCCTGTTTGCTTTGATTGATAACTGAGGTGATTAAAATTAGAGGAAGGTTAAGTTTAAAATAAAAGTGTTTACAGTTTTTCTCAGTCGCTTTGGTGCTTTTTTCAGATCAGAATGAAAATTCTCATAACTATTAGTTCAACCTCCACAACATTTAGTCATTTGTGCACATCATAGTAGCAATTTCTCCTTCCTCTGAACAAATTGCAAATACTTTTGGACATGTATCAGTTGCTTTCATACAATTCTGTGCTGTTTTTTAACATTATCATTTGCTTATGTCATGTCAGTCAAAATGAACTATACTTATGAATGCTGAATAGTTGTTCCCAATAAAACTAATAGTCTTCATTTCATTGCTTGAGTCATTACATACAAAATTGTTGAACTAGTTATCAAATTCTGTCACAGTGCTGTAGAATTGCAAAGAGCATACAGTAAAAATGTACGCATTCAGTGTCTTGTACTCACTTACTCACCTAACTATAGCAATGTGTAACTTTACTGTAGTTTTCAAATGGCTGTACAAGTACTGTATAGTGCTGTCTTGAGCATGTTCAGGTAGTGTCACCGAGTTCTGACCTTTTTTTGCATTAGAAAACACTGAGAGAACTGTCATAATGAAAACATGACAAAGCCATTTGACTATCTTGTTCATAAACGATGGTGTGAAGACTTCTCATTTTGATGACACTGACAGTTTCATTGACATGAATACCTGCTTTTGAGGAATGGACTATCCATTTTGAGCAAGTGACGTGCTTTTGCAGGTTATCCACTAGGTTTTGCAGTTTGCACTAATTGTTTTGGGAATTGCACTAACTTCTGTGCAAATGTTAATAGTGATGTGAGAAAAGCACCAAAGCGACTGAGAAAAACTGTAAATGTAACTTTTTTTTTCTTCTGGTCCTTATCTGAAATAGATTTTTTTTTTTAATCAATAATTATGGATATCGACCGATATGAAATACTTATATCGTGATACAGTTTTCAGCCATATCGCCCAGCCCTACTTCCCATTTCCCAGCCGCATGAGCGCATGAATATAGAGAGACCAGTGTAGCTGCGCCACTAAACAATACCGCACTCGACATTGGACTTAACAACGGAATAGGCTTTGTCGGCCTACTTTTAAAATTATATTCAGGGCTACATTTAAAACATTTGGAACTGAGGCTCCGGCAAAATGGCCTGGCGACACCCATGGTTATGCAGTTGCGGGGTCCTTTTTTAAGCAGCAATGGAGGGAATTGTTGTTTAAGTTGTGTAAGTTGTTACATTGAGAATGTCATAAGTTTCGCATATATGTCTACATGACAGGCACAGGCACAGAAGTAGTTTCAAAGGCACGGTGCCGTTTAAAATATGTTGTCCTTGTTGTTGATAGGGTGAGAACATTCGGTTGCACGATCCAGTGACAAGTTATACCGGCTGACAGGTAGACTCTGGTACCGGGTCCATTTAGAGTGGGTTGGACTGAGAGACGAACTCGAGTACTAGGTCCACTAGAGAGAGGACGGACTGAGAGATGGACACTGGTACTAGGTTCAGGGAGTGGTTGCAAATATCTGTCTAATCACCTGTCTCCGCATTTGGAGGAAATCTGGCCTTTTCCTCCTCTGACTGGGACAGTTTTACTGTTTCCTTCATAGTTCCCTGGTGTCCATTCATAGTCAAAAAACAAAGCTGAAGAGCAGGGAGGATTTGTGTGTGTGTGTGTGTGTGTGTGTGTGGTTGTATATATGTACTCGGTAACAAACTCAGTAAATTAACAGCAACACAATATGGCCAAGCTGACTATGGGTATTAGTCATGAGGAAAACAGGAAGGACATTCCTAGTGTCCTTCAAACTTCAGAGGGGGTTGTGTGTGCAGTCATTAACCCCCTGCCTCCATGTTGAAAAATGCCCACACTGCACTGATTACTGCACTGATAAAGGGGATTCTCCAAGTATACACACACACACACACACACACACACACACACACACGTGCCTCATAGCGAGACTGCCTATTCATCTCTTGTGCTGTCTGGTTGCTGCTAGTGGTAAAGAGGACTTTCAGAGGCTTCCTGCTCAGTTCCCACAGAAACGGGGGCAACGTCTTTTCCTTTTTTCATTTGCCTTGTGCTTATTCCAGCAAGCTATTTGTCATGTGTTGACTTGACAGTCATAACCTTTTCACAAATAAATAAAGGATATTTCACACACAGAAACACACAAATACACACACACAGGCACACATACACACACACACAGGCACACACACACACACAGACATGCTCATATGTGGTAGCCATATACTTTACAAATGGACACATACTGTACAGACACACACACTCACACAAACACATTTTCACATTTCCTCCTTCCATCGCATGATACTTGTGTACCATGAGGTCCTTTCTCTAGTAAACCTCAGTGATGCCCAGTGGACTAATTTTATGACCCGTGAGAATGACCCATGAGGAGGGTCAGAAATCACTTTCACCCCTCCTCAGTCATCTCTCTCTCTCTCTCTCTCTCTCTCTCTCTCACACACACACACAATACCCCAGCCTTTGAAAATGTATGGTGTGTTAGAGTTTAGTGTCTGTTCTCCCTGTTCTGTTCTGTTGTGATAGTGAATAAGTGTCTTGCGTGTCCTCACATTGAAGGTGTGTGTGTGTGTATGTGTGTGTGTGTGTGAGAGTGAGAGACTCTTACAGGATTGACACGCACTGACTAAGCAGATATGCGCCTTAATGAGATTTCTGAGATGGAAGAACCAGTGCCTACCCTGGTATGCGCATGCACACACACACACACACACAAACACGCACACACACATGCACACAGACACACACTCACACACAGCACATCACACAAATAGATACAAACTGACAGACATATCAACATTCCCCCATACACTCACACACACACACCAGTCTCCAGGTATGCAAACATCCCGGGGAAGGATGAGATTTGTACATAGAGATCTCAGACAGCCCCATCTATCCCTCCCTCTCTCCATCTCTCTCCCCCTCCCTCTCTCTCTCTCCCTCCCTCTCTATCTTTCCCTTTCTCTCTCTCCCTCCCTCCCTCTCTCTCTCTTTCTCTCACTAGTGTGTTTTAAATAGTTTTGGGTCTTCACTGAGACGAATATTATGTCATAAAAAAAGAAAAAGATACAGATAAATTCCAGTAAAGGGTCTGGACGGGGAAGTGAGCTTTGGACATGTTGTTTGTTTTCTTTGGGGGGGGGTTGTTGATAATGATCATATTAGGCATTTTGTGATCAGCTGGAGCAGATCATTTCATCTAAGAGCTCTGGTAGTGCTGTCATGATGACTGCTGTTCTTGCTCAGTATTATAGCTGCATTCTATCCTCCTCCCTCTCTCACTCTCTTTCTCCTTCTCCCTTCCTCCCGTCCTCTCGCTCCTTCTCATTTGCTCTCTCTCTCCTTCTCTCTTCCTCCTTCTCTTCCTCCCTATGTCCCTCTCTCTTGCTCTCTTTCCTCCTCTCTTCCTCCCTCCCTAACCTCTCTCTTGATCTCTATCTCTATTCTCTTCCTCCTGCTCTCCTTCTCTTTTCCTCCCTCTGTCATTCCCCCTCTCTTGCTCTGTATCTTCTTCTCCTCCCTCTCTCTCCTTCTCTCTTCCTCCCTGACTTTCCTGTTCCCTCTCACGCATCTCTCTCTCCCACTCTCTTTGGAAATACTTTTTCTATGTAAGCTGTAATTGCTTGTCCTAGGGGTGTTTAATGACTGTAAGTTTCGTTGTTTGCTTGTCCATGTCCTGGCGTCGTGCTTTCATTCAGTGAAAAAAGGAGAGAGTGGGCTACCAGCACAAAATGCATTAATCAACTTCACAGAGACGTCCAACCCAGCAGCCCAAACTTATCAGTAAACTCAGCTGATAAATTGTTTCCTTTGAACAGGCTATCTACAAAAAGATCATGTTTTTTTTTGTCAATTTATTGATGACATTATCACAAGTGACATTTAAGGTGCAGAAAACAGTCCCTAGAAAAGTAGAAAGGACTGGCCTCTTAAAATAAGCTCTGAGTTTGGTTGGACATAATCAGGCACAGAGAACATAAACCCCTGAAGACTACTTCTGCCACAAACCCGTTTTCTTTGGACCCTTCAGTCCAGCTTTTCCCCAGATTGACTGGCACCAGTGGCAGTGTTGGCAAGACCGCTTTCACAAATGGAACTCAGCTGAACATGGTGGTGTGTGTGTGTAATGAGCTGAGCGTGTCTAATCGAGGGAAACACACACACACACACACACAGTTTGACATTGCTGCTGAGATGGTATCTTGCTGGTAGATGCTTACTTACTTACAGTAGATTCAGTAGTATTCATTTAGCTGACACGTTTACCCAAAGGGACTTACAGATATTGATTGTAAGGAACCCATGACTATTTGTGACTACTGCATGCTTGCCAAGTTCCTTAGCCACGACACCACCCATTATTTAGAGATTGACCCTGGAATGGGGTTAGAGTCAGTTAGACAGGGATGGGATATGAGTGTTCTCAGGTTGTGCTGGTTGGTTGAGAGCTTTTCCCATCTCTAGTTCTTAACCTGTGCCAGCTTGGCTTTCGAAACACACGCGTGTAGACACACACACACACACACACAGAGACACGTACCCTCTCTTTCTCTCTCTGTCCTTCTTTCACACATTCATTTAATTCATTTATTTTGCTTGATGCAAAAAGCGGCTAACATATGTTAAACACACACAGACGCAGGCACACACACACACATTCCCCTCTTCTCATTGTTGTTGCCCCACTTCCAGCCAATTTCCCTCCATTTCTTTCCTCTTTCCATTAGATCTTAGAGATTGCAACATTCTCTTCTTTAATTTCTAAACCACTCTTACATCGTGTACTTACCCCCTGTGACATTCTCAAGGTTATACACACATTCTCATTTACACAACACACACACACACTACATGCCTGCACTGTTAGTCATTATATTTATATGACGTCCCTCAGGCATCAGTGCAGTAATGGCAGTGTGTGTGTGTGTGTGTGTGTGTGTGTTTGTATGTGTATGTGTGAGCTCGAGACAGAAAAACACAGAGCTTGAGAAAGAGAGAGAGACAGAGGAGAGAGAAGAAGAAAATAAAAGAAAAAGAAAGCAAGGGAGAGAAAGAAAGAGAGCAAGTGATTGCAAATTCTTGGCAGATGGGAAAACAGAAAGACAGGTTCAAAAGGTCCTTATCTTAAAAAGTCCTTATCTCTCGAAACAGTGCAGCCAGCTTGAACTTACACAGACTTCTGGGGGAGCAGTGGAGTCTGCTTAACCCTACGCAGACTTCTCAGGCCACAATGAAGTCTCATTAACCCCACACAGACTTCTCAGGGCAAGTAGGGTTGGGCGATATATATCATCTGCGATAATATCGTGATTGTTGTTTTTACGATGTGCAAATTAACATTATTAAGTATTTAAATTTACTTATGGGGGAAAAACACTCGAAATCACGCATTGAAGACTCATACATTCCTAGGAGGTGTATGCGGGAAAAGCCTATGGGAAAACCCCCTGGCTACAGCAGAGCAAGTGTCACGTGATCACTGGGTCACAACGTTGTCACGCGCATGTTTATTTTGTGCAGCAAGAGGCTATACTTGGGATTTTATGCAGCTACTTCTGTTCAAGTAGCATTGATGAGACAGTCACGTTTTTTCCTACATGGTATTATATGGAGAGGAAACATTAGCCTTTGAGTATTTTAATAGTCAGTTGTAAACAAAAAACTATTCTCATGTAATTTTGTAAATGGACTGAAGTTCGCTCTAAATATCTACGGTTACCGATTATGCTAACCGTTAGCATCTCTATGGGATTTCTCATATACATTAGCCATAAGCTAACACATTAGTTTCTATTCTGTAACTTAGAATGCTAGCCTATGATTGCTCTTAAACTAAACATCGAAGGAAATAACTGAGATGTACTCTGTTGGTCTGCTTAGTTTTACAGTGAATCCTATGCAAAGGTTTGAAAGGAGCTTCAGACTTTCTCTTGGGAAAATGTTAGGCATCTTCTCTAATGTAGCTGGCTAGACCATGTCATTGCCACACACACAAGTGGGGGCAGAATTGGAAATGTGTCATAGATAGGGTTGCCACCTGTGTCTGACAAAAATCCTGGACATTTTGACCATCCAATCGACCTTTTTGTTTGTAAGCAACGGCGCCTTTCGCACATCTAACCCAAGATAAAAACCGTCATTCTAAGCGACAATTGTATAGCTAAAATTAGTAAGAATGACAATTTTTAGTTATTTGTTTAGTTAATTGCTTTATTTAATAGCAGACCTTTATTATTTTGTTATATTTTCAACAGTTTTTAGTTGTGGACACCTGGGGGCAGTATTGAGAAAAAAGGGGGAATACATAATTAGGTTCTGCTTTTTTGCTTATGTGGAATAAACTTTCTTTTCTCTGTCTCTCCTTGTCCCACACACTCTCCGTCTCCACCTTACCATTTCTAATGAACCTCCACGGTGCGTGCCCCCACCACCACCATCCATGTTATGCTACGTCATTTTTGTAGAACCAATAGGGCTGTGCATACGTTTATGGACGTAGGCACGCTTCAATTAAACTGAAATACACATTTTGCGCATCATGTACAAAAATCCGGGACATTCAGTGCCCAGGATTTTTATTTTTATTTTCCTGGACAGACCATGAAAATCCTGGACAATCAGGAAAATCCTGGACAGGTGGCAACCCTAGTCATAGAGTGACAATGCATTGGTTGATTTGGTTAAAAAGTCACAGGTTAGGTTATTGGTTATTATTGTAATGATGCTATTCATAAAGAATGAGCTGTAAAGTAAGTCAGACTTTAACAAAAACAATTCTTTAAAGGATATCGACTAATTATCGTTATCGTCAAAATCACAAAAAATATCGAGATGTTATTTTTTGTCCATATCGCCCACCCCTACAGTGGAGTCTCATTAACCCCACACAGACTTCTCAGGGCACAGTGGAGTCTGCTTAACCCTACACAGACCCTGACCCAGCGTTTCTCAAACTGTGGGTCGCGGTCGTGCCAGGCTAGTTTTTTTTTTTAGTTTTTTTATCTGTAGCCTAGGCCCAGGTAGCACCCGATGCGCAATGGACGCACTGTGTTATTCATAGGGAAGCGCTCGTGTCAAGGCAGCTTCCCGACCTACATGAGATTTTGAATGTTGTTGTGAGAGTGGTGAATTTCATCAAAACCCGGCCCTTAAAAGCGCGTCTATTCTCCGCACTTTGCGAAGAGATGGTAGCAGACCAAAAGGCTGTACTGTTTCACAGCGAGGAAAGGTGGCTTTCCCGAGGTAAAGTGCTGTCGCGCGTGTTTGATCTCCGAGTTGCCTCTTCTTGGAGGAAGAGCGCATGTTTGAATCTGCAAGCACGTTCACTAATGAACATTTCTTGACGAAGCTGGCCTATCTTAGCGATATATTTGATATATCTTAGCGATACATTTGAGTTAAATGTCCAGTTACAAGGCAAAGACAAGCACCTACCTAACCTAGCAAATAAGATTAATGCATTCACCAAAAAAACTTGAGGTATGGGACAGGCGCCTCGATCGCGACAGTATTATGCCTTTGAGATTTCTGAGCGAAATCGCTAAAACGTCTGATTCGGGAGCCACTCTTGTGATCCCATGTGTTAAACAGTAGGCCTACATCACAACTCTGCAAAGTTTATTTCAAAAATATTTCCCAACCAGCAGTGCTCAGTATGACTGGATTATGGATCCATTTAATGCAGCATGTTGGTATTTCATTATATTGTACAATGCTGTAAAATGGCCTATGCTTCCTAATATGTTGCTGGAAAACAGAAATATGTGTGTTATTATGTATTTATTTATTTA
The DNA here is from genome assembly GCF_046254945.1 of Alosa pseudoharengus. Lineage (NCBI taxonomy): Eukaryota > Metazoa > Chordata > Actinopteri > Clupeiformes > Clupeidae > Alosa > Alosa pseudoharengus. The sequence continues at coordinate 18,679,538 of NW_027468609.1, read as the reverse complement.
TTACTATATCTGCAACACCAGCTGATTTTAACTCTGTTGAAGAGGATATATTTAGAACTTGTCATTATTTCAATAAATTTGACAATTTTTAGCATAGTGACAATTTATGTTGTGTAATACCCCTAGCTTATACCTTATATAGCTTAGGAAAGCTAACAGCTTTCTAGTTTGTTAACTACCACAGTCACGAGTTATAGTCGCGACTTTTTAGATTTAAAAAGTGGGTCCCCAGAAAAAAAGTTTGAGAAACACTGCCCTAACCCAACCCTACCCTACTACTTTCAGGCCACAACAGACATAGACTCCCCAGAGTGCACTGGAATCTACTTAGACCACAGACTTCTGATAACAATAGAGTGTGCCTAACCCTACAGAGCACCGCAGAGTCTGTGCCCTGTCCAAACCCATTGCTCAGCAGACTAGCCCCGGTCCGTGTGTCTGCAAGCTTCTCCATACATCTGCTGCAGCTGCGAAGATCATATATCCTTCTCTCTCAATTCATCTGGACAGCATTTCTCCTGGCACCAGACAGAGGGTGTTACAGTAAAGGCCCCCTCTGTTTCTCTCATTCCCCCACCTATGAGAATCTTATTACGCATTGGCTAGAAAAACATGGCAGAAGACACTCTACAGGAACACAGACAGACACAGATGTGTAAAGTGGTAATAGTGGAGTCAAAATAGGGAGTGGAGTCAAAATAGGGTCTTTAATATTGAGAGCTTGTGAAAAGATGTTCACATGTGTAATAAAGTTTTGCAGCTGTGCAAAAAGGAGTTCTGCGTGTGCAAATAAATTTTGTACCTGTAGAAATATTTTGTACATGTGTGAAAAAAATGTGTTTAGCAGATTTTGGTGCTAAACAGATTGGCTTCATATCAAAGAGTATACTCAGAGCCCGTCTATAATGTCTTATTAGAAATTCTCTGGTATACTCTTTGATTAACTAATTAAGATAACTTAATTAAGAGTGACGTGGTAGCTCAATTTATACTGTGATCGCAAAAAGGGTTGAAGCGGAGCCGTAATGTTAACGTTAGCTATCCCATCCGCTTTTTAGACTGTAACGGTAGCAGCTATAGGTTAGCTTCTAGCTAGCAGTAATGTTGACGAAATAGTTGAATTATTCATTCCATTTCCGAAAGGGTGATTCAGTGGTGTCATTCATGATTATAAACAGTAATGTTGTACACACATTTATGTTTATCTGCTATTATTATTTGATATGAGAACACGTTTATTTTATCACCCTTTGCAAGCCTATAATAATAGCCTAGTGGATGGCAAAAAGATGAATCAAATGAATGGGTTGTAATGGGACTTCCACAGCTAGGAGATTATAGTGAGATTTAACCGTAGTAATGCCCTTCCAGGACTGTTGGTTTATTGTTTGGAATACAACATCCCATTTTCTTACATAGGTAAATTTTGTTTTGTTTTCTTTGTGTTTGGGGAGTATTTCAACCACACGGTTATCTCGGCAGTTACAGTTTTTCTCAGTCGCTTTGGTGCTATTCTCACATCACTATTAACATTTGCACAGCAGTTAGTGCATTTCTCAAAACAATTTGTGCAAACTGCAAAACCTAGTGGATGACCTGCAAAAGCACGTCACTTGCTCAAAATGGATAGTCCATTCCTCAAAAGCACGTATTCATGTCAATAAAACTGTCAGTGTCATCAAAATGAGAAGTCTTGACACCATCGTTTATGAAAAAGATAGTCAAATGGCTTTGTCATGTTTTCATTATGACAGTTCTCTCAATTTTTTCCAATGCAAAAAAAGGGCAGAACTCTGTGACACTACCTGAACATGCTCAAGACAGCACTATACACTACTTGTACAGCCATTTGAAAAATAGAGTAAAGTTACACATTTCTGTAGTTAAGGGAGTAAGTGAGTACAAGACACTGAATACGTACATTTTTACTGTATGCTCTTTGCAATTCTACAGCATTGTGACAGAATTTGATAACTAGTTCAACAATTTTGTATGTAATGACTCAAGCAATGAAATGAAGACTATTAGTTTTATAGGGAACGACTATTCAGTATCCATAAGTATAGTTCATTTTGACTGACATGACATAAGCAAATGATAATGTTAAAAAACAGCAGAGAATTGTATGAAAGCAACTGATACATGTCCAAAAGCATTTGCAATTTGTTCAGAGGAAGGAGAATTTGCTACTATGATGTGCACAAATGACTAAATGTTGTGGAGGTTGAACTAATAGTTATGAGAATTTTAATTCTGATCTGCAAAAAGCACCAAAGCGACTGAGAAAAACTGTATTAAGCACAGCAGCAGGTGCTATAGCAACCATAGACTGAACAGGGGGTCGTTTCCAGAAAGCGTCGTTTGCTAACTTGCGTCGCAACCTTGGTAGTACGCTCCATCGTTCTTGGATTTGGTGTTTCTAGAAAGGGTAGTTCGAACTCTCAATCGCAAACAAGGACGCAAAGTTTGGTCGTTTGAACTACTGCCCCTAGGCAGTCGCACTTGTGTCGTTCCTTGGTAGTTCCTGTTGGTGTCCGGAGCGCCTAACCAAAAATCACAACCGCCTAACCAAAATTTGCGAAGTGGATGTTTATCTCGTGACTCAATGATTGATCTATCCTGTAGCTTAATTTTGATTAAGACACTGACTCCCCTACTTGGCTCATTCTTGCTACTTATGTTAATTCAAGTATTGCCTTGCTTTTAGTATTATAATCTTCACAGACCCTGCATCAGCAGTGACAAAAGCAGATGACTTATTATCCCAACGTTCTAGGTTCGATTTTCCTCTTGCTTCTCGCTACCTGCAGGTGAACTAGTGTGACACGTAGATTCAATTGTTTTTGACTGATGTATTGTACCTATGGTCTCTCGATGTAGAGTAACTATATACATAAATATGTATGGTCAAAACCTATTGTTGTGTCCCGTAGGCCTACTCTTGCTCAGAGATGAAAAGAAGAGATAGGATGCGAACTCCGGCCGAGCGCGCAGTGCACCAACGCGCTGCCGTTAAGCCACGAGACAGTTGATAACCTAAGGGATACCCAGATATTTGTCCAGGCTATATATCTTTTCCAACACAGATATTTAACACAAATAATGACTATGATATTAGTCTGCTTAAGTTAACTGTTTTATATGCTTGCAATAGGTTTAGGTTTTGGCTGATGGCAATGACATACCAGCATTAATCACTCGGTTTAGATTAGAAACATGTCGACATAGGCCGTGACAGAACATTTCTAGGGGGTGGGGTATTACACGTTGCCACTGTTTCCACCAATCATATGTATCGCTGCATCATCAACAACGTTGTTGGAACTATGGTGTTCGAACGTCGGAGGTAGCGAATTGCGACACAGGTACGATGCTTTCTGGAAACAGGTGTAACAGTGTCGTTGTTTGGTCGCAAGTTGCGTCGTACCATGGTGGTTGAGCAACGTCGTTGCTAACTTTTCTAGAAACGACCCCCAGGACGGTAGACTACCAAGCAAGCAAGCGCTTAGGCAAAGTCTATGGCAAGATCTGAATGTAAATGAATAAACCCGTTCAAGCGTTTTCTTTATTTCCTATTTCTTTCAATTCTTTAACTTAAGACATGTAAGAATTAAGCCTATTTATTCGCTGGGCAACGTACAAACTGACGAGTTGCATTAGCCCTAGCACTATGAGCTACGATAAACGTCAGCTAGGATAGCTATTGCAGCTACAGTTATTATTTCATGTTCTGGTATGATATTCTTAACGTTTTGACTATGTTACAGATGATAAAAGCATGACAAATAAAGTAACCAAATCGCTTTGCAATATTTTAGTCCAGAACTACTTAGGGACCGTTCGTTATTTATAAATGGGGTCACCGGAGGAAAATAGGGGAGGGTCATGTCTTTTTATTCTTTGTTGAGGGGAGGGTCACCTAACTTTTTTTTGTCTAGGAGGGAGGGTCACCCATCTTTTGTATTAATGAAAACAGCAAAAAATCAAAGTGGCTTGTTTGATTGTTGATTTCTGTCGCCATATAACGTTCTCTTTCGTTATAGCTCTGTCAACATTGAACAATGAAAATAAGGGAGATTTCCCGGGTTTCTCACGCAAAATACGGAAATGTCAACATTCGTCCCCATTAACTTTGGAAGGGTTGGAGCAACAAAGTAGCCTACTTTATTCACGCCTAACAGCCTATATCCATTTGGTCAACTTTATCCAGCCCTAAAAAAGCTAAATTTAAATTTTACTTGTAGTTTACCGTGTAGCCTAACTTTAAACAGTGTGCATGCTTAACATAAAGCATATAGGCTACTTGTGCTTCATTCATCCACACATCCAGCTCCTAACGTTTTGACAAGCATTTCTACCAATTGACCTTGTTCCTGCCCATCTCTAGCTTTGCTGTCTCCATCCTTTCTGTTTTTGTTGTTTGCAAAAAAATATATAGTATTTATTGGTAACCAGCAACAAGTGCAATTTGTTAATCGCTGTCATTCTCTCTCCTGCCAACAAAAAGGTGTTACGTTCCAAGTAGCAGTGCGTAATTCTGCTTCATAAAGTTGAACAAATACATTTGGTCATATAAATATCCAGTTTATGGTCTACAGTGTAGTTGGTAAGTTATGGTAGGCCAACTTGGAGTGAACATACAGGGGGAATTCTTTGTCTAGCTGAGTAGCCTGGCAGGTGCGCACGTAGGCATACGGCCGAACACTGCAAGCGCTAATGAATCGTGCTCTCACGACAACCACGTCGTTAACTTAAACAGGCCTAGGTTAACATCACTCTGAGTTCGCATTCAAGCAAGCAAATTGATTTGAATACATCTGTTTCACTGGAAGGGCAAGGGGTAACAACAGGACAACACAGAGACAGGCCAGAATGCAGGACTAATGTTATGGGAGTATTACAGTATGGGATATTCTACGGGAAAATATTAAAACGGCAAGACAGCAGGGAAACGTTAAAACGATAAACCCGGAAAAAGTTGGCATGTTAGGTATTTTTCGGTCCCTGTGATTATTTGTGAAATTGTGCAAACGGCCATTGTGCAAAAGTCATTTGAGAAGGAAGGAGTGTAGCAAGCTCCCAAATTGACGCTCGTCTGAGAAATTGAGTTTTGGATAATGTTCAGCTTCGGCAGCTTTACAATGACTGAGGAAGCCTAGAGACGAGTCCATAGCAACAAGTTCATGTGTTGAATTTGTTATTACCCAGTGTGCTTTGTTGAATGGTCTCAATGCTTTATTGTTTTATTTCATGTGAATACATGAAATAAACTTTTCAAGTAGGCTAATGCAGTTGCAGGAAGTGTGCATTTAGTTTCCATGCTTATTGTGTTTCCACAACAATGTTAGTGAGTAAATCTACTGAAATGGCCACCATCTTGGTGAAGTGTGATGTGTAAGATCAGAAAGCAGAGGTTGATTTTAGGTCAGTAGCATATGTTGGCCGGGGAGGGTCATGTCACTTTTGAAAATGCTGCTGGAGGGTCGTTGAAAATTATATTGCAGGCAGGGGAGGGTCATGCAACTTTTGATCGAAGCACTCAAAATCCCTCCGGTGATCCCGTTTATAAATAACGAACGGTCCCTTATGGGTGTTCATTTACAGTAATGTTACGACCTATCTGCCCTTGCTGTTACCACCAGTTTTAATAACTAGACAGTGTTGCCAACTATTTAGAATAAAAAGTAGCTAAAGCCAGCTCCAAAAGTCGCTAAATGTTGCTAGATGACGGCACACGCTAATTTGCATATTACGTCAGCACGTCGTACCCGTACCCCCCCCCCCCAAAGAAAAACGGTGATGGCCCTTTAATTCCCTTTTACTCCTGTTTGCTTTTCTCCTACTCATATAGGCAACTTTAAGAGCCTAGTTTAAATATATTTGATTTAATATACTTGTATATTTATTGATAGGCTACACTTTATACTTTCTGTAGCCTATCATCTAGACCAGGGGTCCCCAACCTTTTATGTACCATGGACCGGTTTGATTCCTATTTTATGTACCTATCGGACCGGCGGGGGGGTTTCCATGTTCCATATGTGTTGTGCATGCATTACTTGAAAAGAACTAGCTTTAGTTATGTATGAACAGTGAAGGTAACGATCTCTTGTGAAAAACGTGAACTTGAAGAAGTGAAAATTGAACAATATGAACTATGAATATTGAACAACTTGAAGCTACATCTATAAGTGTAAACATGCTTAACAAAATATGGGAACAAAACATGGGAACTAAACGTGCATTACGAATATAATCAGTGGGAGCCCTGCTTGTTTCCATACAACAAGAAGCTTCCATCTGGGGGTGATGGAAGACAGTGACACCCTCAGTGTGTTTGAAATGTCCAGTCGATTGTGCAATTTGGTCTTAGTTGCAGTCATTGCCGAAAACCCGGCCTCGCATAGATACGTGGTGGGAAACGTTTTCAGCGCTTTTACGGCTATCTCGGGATATTCTGCTTTGGTTTTGATCCAAAAACCCGCCAGAGAGGTTTCCTTATACACACTCTTAAGACCACCGTCATTTGCAATTTCGATCAACTGCTCTTCCTCCTGCGCTGACAAGTTAGGACTATTCGGGATCTTGACAAATGGGTTGCGGACCCACTCATTGGTTTGCCGTGGATCTTTGGAGGATGGGAAGTAACGCTCAAACTCATTTGAAAGCGCAACAAGGTGATCGCGCACCAGCTGCGAGAGAAAGGGCCCTGCCTCAGTCTCTCCCAAAACCCCCAATAATGTCCCCACAAATCAAGCTTGGCTTTAAATGCAGCGACTTTATCTGCCAGTTTAAAGACAGTCGTCATTCTCCCCTGGAGTGACAGGTTGAGGTCATTAAGCAACCCGAATATGTCACACAGGTAAGCGAGTTTTGACACCCAGTCCTCATCACTAAAATGTGCAGCTAACGGTGACTTTTTTTCTGTAAGAAATCTCTGCAGCGGCTCTCGCAACTCAAACACTCTGGCCAGTGACCTGTTTTTTGTTGCTGTTTTTGTTCGCCAAGAACTGATCAAGTGAAGTGAGCTGACCTGAGGCTGCGCAGCGCTGAAGGCAATATGTAAAAGTGTTGAAGGCGGGACAGACAGACGTAAGAAAATAGACCTTGCAAAATGCAAACATGCGTGCAATCAAACAACTGCATATAGGCGTATGCCATGTAAAAACGTGACATTATTGCGAATTAAATTTAGTTTAGTTTGCATGCATTTTTTTTAAACTCATGTCGTAGGCTACGGCCCGGTTAGGAATGTCCTGGCCGCGGCCCGGTGGTTGGGGACCGCTGGGATACAGCTAAGAACGGAAGTCACGTAACAGATAGTGAAAATCTCCATAGAAATAAACAGTATCAGGACAGGAAGTAACCTAACCCTTAGCTGTATCCCTTCTAGCCACCACCCTAGATCTGTGGGTTAGCGGCAAAATCTGGGTGGTCGGTGGGGAATGCTGATTGGTTGGCAGTAAGCAATGTGTTGATTGGCTCTTCAGAAAGGCAGTAAAATTAGGGTCAAAAGTCCGTAAGCATTGCAAATCAGTTTCACAAGCTCGTACTTTCAGTATTGCGCAGGAAAGCATCGCGTAGGAGATTCACACACGTACAAAGTATTTGTGCAGGTACATATTTTTTCCACACGTGTACAAAATATTTTTACAGATCCGCATTTCCCCCCCACATATGTACAAAACATTTCTACAGATACACATTTCTTTCACACAAGTACATGATATTTCTACAGGTACATATTATTTTCACACATGTACAAAATATTTCTACAGGTACAAAATTTCTTTGCACATGCAGAACTCCTTTTGCACAGCTGCAAAACTGTATTACACATGTGAACATCTTTTCACAAGCTCTCAATATTAAACACCCTATTTTGACTTCATACTAATGGAGAAACAATAACAACAATGAACATTTATATTAGCAATCACACACATACACACACACACCAGTTATAAAAATAGCCTACTGTATCTAAGCTAAAATCGTTGGCAGTATTTTCTTTTCTGCCGGCCCATAAGGTGCTGACCCAGCATTAGATGAGTTAATTAGTCAGTCAATAGCCTATTTCACTCTGTCGTCAAGTCATATTTCAAACACAAACACACACACACACAGTATCTAAATATAAACTCATAACCAATATTTGAACTTTCCACATGCTTTGTGTGTATATGTGTTCACACACACACACCGAGTTTGTGCAGACATTGGTGTGCTTGTGTATATGTGTGTGCATTCTTGTGTGTCATGGAAGTAGTTACTAAAAATATCACACTATCAAAGCCAAATAGCTGATCTCCTCAGAGCATTATCATACAGTCTGTGTGTTGTCTGACAAAAGTGGAGACCGCCGCTCTTCCCTGATGCTTACGAGCTCTGCTTGATAACGCAAGCCTCACCCCCTGCCCCCACTGTGGAAAATTAAGTGTGGACAAAGTGCTCCAGATCGTTTAATTAAGAGGCGCTCAGTGGGTAAACACACTCAGCGTTTAATGTTTAACATCAATGCCCTGCTGAAAGGCTCCCATTACGAAGTTCACCTGAAAATCTATTACGTCACAGGCGTGTCTGTGTGCGTGTGTGTGTGTGTGTGTGTGACTAGACTGGTTCAGAATCAGGGCTTAATTTGAGCCGGAACACGCCGGAACACGCCGGAACATGTTCCAGCACCTCCGACGTTGGATCCGGAACCTTTTTTATTGGATACGTCAACTCTTACGTCAATAGGCTATTAAAAAAATAAATCGCCTAAACGAAAAATAAAAAAATTACTGTTTGTGTAGTGTTCAATGTTGATAGAAAGGCCAAACAGGATAGGCTACAACAAGCTAATCAAGGATTTGAAAGTGCTTTATCCACAATATTGGCCACAGGAGGGTGACGTGCTGTTCGAGGAAAGAGAGTTGAGACGCTCTGCCAGCAGGTTTGCATCGATAGCCTGCGAAATGTCATCGGGGCTTTCAGGGAATACCACCTCTACCATCTCCTGCCTTGTCGGCCCGCCGCTTGCCCGGTTCAACCCCTTTCCTTACGTGAGGTCATGGATTTCTAAAGGACATAGGTGTAGAGAAAGAAGCAGGATAATGGAGGCCGGGGGTCTGGATGCTGTATGGGCCATTTTGGATAAGTAGGCCTAGGGCTACGATAGGAAGAAATCACGCTTCCACGCTGTATCTAGTTGATCATTGATTACTGGGTGTGATTACTGGGTGTCATCATTGCAATATATAGCATACTTTATTATTAGCCCCTTGTTGGACTGTTTTGTTGGTTACCCTGTACTATATCTCCTGTTTTCCTGGTCTGTGTGCGCGCTTGTGTAGGTGCGCGTGAGTGTTTGTGTCTCCAGCTCCCTCTCTGTGTCACATTATGTGTCAGTTCCGATGCGTTTTGATTGGGGGAAGGTGTCCGGGGGGGTATAGGGGTTCAGATAGGTATTCAGATGTGTCAATCAGAAATTACTAATAATTCCACGCTGTATCTAGTTGATTATTGATTACTGGGTGGTCATCATTGCAATATATAGCATACTAGGCCTATAGCCTATATGTTTTTATTTCGGCCTATGCGTAGAGTGTTTGTCTATTTTTTTTCCGATAGCCTAATTTCATAATGGATAATTGCTGTTTTTTGGGGGGTTTTTTTTACATTTTACACACATGTAGTGCAGTGTGTTGCAAGTTCTGAAGTTAATAAACATTGCCCTGGTGTACACACCGCATTGTTTAGTTTTCTTTTAGTCAGAGCTATGTACGCAGGTTTTTTGTTGATGGTCCGTAACCTCAAATCCCCGTTTTGAGTCAATCCACTCCGCCTTTGCGCTCCGGCACCTCCCACTTTACAAATTAAGCACTGTTCAGAATTATGTATCAGACTAGAGGAAATTATGTCAAATCCAACCCAGGACCTATTGGACCAAACACTAGATCAGAGTTATAAGTCCAGATCAGTGCTGTAATGGATGCTAAATGCATGTGAATTGCATGGAGTCCTCTAGATCAGTGGTTCTCAACCTTTTTTCAGTGATGTACCCCCTGTGAAATATTTTTTCAGCCAAGTACCCCCTAACCAGCGCAAAGCATTTTTAGTTGAGAAAAAAAGACTTAAAACAGAGTTAATTTAATTTAGTTAACTTAATTTTTTAAACTTTGGAACTAATAAACACATACAACTTATATTTTCCTGAAATATTTATTAAATAATTGTTTTTTTTAAGTAGTTTTGCAAGGATTCTACTTTTTAAATATATGTATATTTTAACCCTTAGTACCCTTAAGCTGTTTTTAGGGCATTTTCACTACCTTTATTCATAAGGATTTATTCTGGTCATAGTAAGTGCAACACACACATATTATTTATTGATTTTATTTAGATTTTTAAATAATTAAAATATAAAAAGCGTATTATAAAAAATCGTATATTTTGACATGTATCTCACCACAGCAAGCTCATAGCTCTACATGCATTTAATGTGTGTGTAGGGCAGATTGTCCTGAATCTGGCAATATCATTGCCACGGTGGAGGGATTCTCTGGGGCTGAGCAATTTACAGACATGTGGTGTGCGCCTTACAGAAAAAAATGCCTTTTTTTTATTTAGTGATTAAAAATGACCTTTCTGCGCTCCATATCTGTAACACGAACTGATCCGACCTGACTTGACCCGAGTTTACGTGTTAGCCTGTGTGTGCCTGTCTGCACTCATGATTCTCTACAACTTTTTACTGCATTGCCATGAACAAAGTAAAGGCAAAAAAGCCTTTTTTGCCAAATGCCATGCAGGAATTTGCTAGGATCTCAAAACCGGATTATGCCTTACTATTACTATTACTTTGCCATAGAGAAACACACAATAGCGTTGGATTATAAACATGCTTTGCCACAAAAACAGACAAAAATGTGAGGTAAGTCGAGCTATATGACGTTATTATTTTGCTGTCACTTCGTCTGTTTCATAACCCAGAAGGATGTACTTGGTATCAAATGATCAATGATAGCTCTGTGTCTCCTCTTTCATCTGACATGCCTGGCATATCTATCCGATCACAGGTCCGTGAGTAATTCAAATGCAGCGTTGGTTTTTGTACATGACATTATTTTGCAGTCACTTCATCTGTTTTCATAAGCCAAAAGGATTGACATACTTGGTACCAATGGATAGCCTTGTCTCCTCTTTCATCTGATATGCTTGCCATATCTATGCGTTCACGGGTTCGCGAGTAATTTAAACAGGTGAACGCAGAGACTGTAAATATGATGCAATTTAATTTAATGATTTTTTTAATCTTCATACTTTAACGTACAGACAAGTGCGTGGTCTCGTTGGAAAGCCCCACTTCTGCTCTGTCACAAAGGCTTCTCGCTGCTATGAACAGTTGCGGAGCAATGTAACAGAGAAGAAAGGGTGTGTTTTTTGACACACTTTGCGTCAATCGGCTTCTAGGTTAAAAGGGTTAAAATCTCACGTACCCCCTGGAGTGCCTTTACGTACCCCCATTTGAGAACCACTGCTCTAGATAGTGTTTTTGGACCTTCTCCAAAATCTCGGAGCATTGTCCACATAAGAGTTGAGCTGACCACGAGATCCTTTAATTTGGTGTGTAAGTTACAGGCTACCCTCACACAACCTTTTCAATTTATTTGATGGATACCCACAGTATATAATGATTTTATAATACCTTTATAAGCACTGTGTGAGTTTACGAAGCTCTGATATATGACAATTAGGGTTGGTGAGCAGTTAAAAATTCAATCATGTTTAATCACATACAATTGTGTAGTCAATCACGATTAAATGCAAAATCATGAAATAAATTATTTTTTTATCTGATGAAATTGTACAAAAAGAAAATGAGTGCAACAATGTTATTTCAACCTCTTTGCACTTTAGCAAACTGCTATGGTACTGCTGCGTATTCATTTTCTGGGAATTTCGACAAAACTAAGGTTGAAATACCAAAGATTGAGCTAAACATTGACTGTTAGCCTTCATGATCAGGTCAGCTAAAAGATTAGAGGCAATCAGATCTTTTCAATGATACACTGACATTTATTGATAATAGAGATGTCAGACATTTACTGATATCGTACACCCAGTGCAAAGCACATTCCAAGGCTTGTTATTATCTTACACCCAATAAAGTCATTAATGTTTTGCCATGTGCTCCACTTTTATTAAACCTTTCGCCCAGGGGTGTGACAATTAACAACATAAGATGTGGTCTAGCTAGCGCATGATCCAAATATCGCTATCTTACACCCTCTAAAAATCATTACGCCACTGACCAAGAAAAACCTGGTCTAAGATTATTGGAGGGGGTCACAAAATGATTTGCAGTCTGAAGTAGGCTTAGAAGTAGGCTAACAATTCAAAGTGTTTTCATAATGTTCCTCTGAAAGTGAATGCTCTGTTCACGCAAACTCAAATCTCTACCTGCCCTCTTACGATGATGCTGAAGAGCTTAAAGATGCTGTGCGTAAGTTTACCAGTGACAGAACACTATGCAGTCTTCTTTTGTCACAGTAGCACCAGTTATACATTGGATGAGTGGTTATCCATGGGAAAATAATAAATCTGCCATTGCCAAAGGCTGGGATTGACATTAATGCCTTTGGTGTTGACATAGCCTAGTTCTGAGGGAAGACCTTTTGTGCCTCCGCCACCAATGCCTATCTCGCAACATTTTCCAACGTTAAACAAATTTTTGCCGGTTGGAGAGAAGTGGGTCACGAGACTTGGCAAAAGATTTTCCGGGGGTCGCCAGACAAAAGGTTTAAGAACCACTGCTCTAAGCCATGTTGGGTAACATCACTTCTGTTGACGTTCAAACAAAACAGAGAGCTAGCTTGCTACTCCCTCCTCCTTTTTCCCGATTGAAACTCTTCTAAACGTGCATCTCATCTGTGATTGGCTGGAACAGTTTGTTATGTTTTTATGGTCCAGGCTGGTCCAAGTTGTATTTGTTGCCGTTTTTGGAACCTGGGCTGTCCACAGAGACCACATTTTTTTACAGTGTATTCAGGGCGCAGGCAGCTAGCAGATGGTGAGGTGATAACATTGCTTAGAGCACCTTTAAGATATGCTATCAAACAGGCTAAAACCCCTGGGTGTTAGCATCTGTTGCTAACATTATACATACTGCCTAGCAACCGTACCAGCTGGCTGCCATCACACTTACCCCCCTAAACCTTACGTCACTCCCATCACATTTACCCCCCTAAACCTCATTTCCATCACACTTACCCCCCTAAACCTCACTCCCATCACACTTACCCCCCTAAACCTTACGTCACTCCCATCAGACTTACCCCCCTAAACATCACGTCACTCCCATCACATTTACCCCCCTAAACCTCACTCCCATCACACTTACCCCCCTAAACCTCACTCCCATCACATTTACCCCCATAAACCTCACTCCCATCACACTTACCCCCCTAAACCTCACTCCCATCTGGGTTACGACACTTGCAATGATGATAGTGTTTTTTTCTCTGCCTTAAAGCAACACCAAAGAGTTTTTGTAAGTTAAAATAATGTTTCCAAAATCATTTCAGTGGTTAATCAACTCGCACTTCTGCATTCACTTCGCGACACTATGTCGACTAACCGCACTATGCAAGTTTGCCAGATCGAGTAGAGGATCTGTAGTTCGATGGAATGAGACATAAGAAACTACAAATTTGACTTGCTTCTGATGTCGCAATACATCATACTTTCATAGGGGCAGCCGTGGCCTACTGGTTAGGGCTTCGGGCTTGTAACCGAAGGGTTGCTGTCCCAGTAGGAAAAATGTGTGCTGTGTGTGTTTCACTAATTCACGGATTGGGATAAATGCAGAGACCAAATTCACTCATGGGATCAAAAGAGTATATATACTTATACTTAACATACTCTACCTTGTCTGTGGACATCGTTATTTGCAAAGCCGTGCTGGATAAACAAATGCGTGAGTGCGACAGAGGAAAAGTGCTTTGGTGTTGCATTAATGTCCTCCACTTTTGTTTTGTTTAAAAGGAAAGGACTCAACGTGACAAGTAAACTGGGTCTGACTGAATTACTGCCCATGAAGGAAAAACAGTCAGATACAAGATGCAGTTCACTTATACCCACCCCTCCTCACAAATACTCAAGATTATCAGTGAGAGTACAAGACTGGAATGACCTGGAAAACATAAATCAAAGCACACATACACATACATACAAACCCAATAGTTTAGCTTTTATGTCCCAACCTGGGTCTCCTATGATAATAGAGTTTAAGCCTGGTTGTAGAATGAGACACTAAATCAGTCATTTGCTTACGTGACTGTAATGGTTTATGATTTGTCTGATTTTAGCTCTTTCATAGATGTACGTACACAGACATTGTTTTTAGCTTTTAACATGCTACGTTGCAGTTCCACTGAGATTGTGCCCGACTGTCTGAGATCAGTGTCTGAGTTGTTCTACGGGCTTCTACACGGTAATGGCCACATTCATCACTGCTAACAGAGGACGCATCTGCTGTCCACATTACTTGGGCTTTATTGATTGAATTAGAACTCGTTGCACAATGGAGGAAATGCTCCTTCAAGGTTGAGTCTTAAATCACAACATACATACACAAACACACACACACACACAAACACAAGCGACTCATAACAGGATGGGCTTTTACCGAAAACTCTGTCAGTACCTGACCTTGTAGAGTCTAAGAGATTTGCAAACAGTTTTTCATTCAGTTTTAAAGACTTTAGAGGCTTTTAGAGAAATAACACATCAATGTGATTTCATGCTTGGCATCAAGATTAGAACAGATTAGGATGGGGAGAGTCATTAAAGTGAGGTTGCTGTGTTTATTTAGTCCATTTAGTTTTACAGGAAAAGTAATATAACTGAGGCATATATTTTTGAGCCTGCATCTTTTGCATTCATTATATAATGTCCTCTTTTGGGATGTTCTTTAATTGAATTAGTCAATTATAGTTTGATCTTTAACTTTTTACCATACTTTCTAAGAGTAAGATCTGTACCCAACCTATTCACCTATGTGAATTCACCTATGTTCAACCTATGCCTGCCCTCGGCATATTCTCTGGAGTTCTCTCTCCGTCCTATCTGGGTGAACTACTTCGTCCTGTCTCAATGAACTAACTAAAAGTCACCAACTCAAGTCATTATAGGCTGGTCTCAATGCAAATTAATCTGGCTTCTACCCAGATGGCCTTTTGTCCTATGTATATGATAATTGAGGTAACCTCACACATTTAGGGCCCGGTCCACACGGAGACGCTTTTTAGGTTAAACGCAGAGGTTTTGCTTCGTCTTGGCCGAGCGTCCAAACGAATCCTGTAAACGCACTGCCCGAAACCGCACTTTTCTGAAACCTGGTCCCAGAGTGGAGAAATCTGAAACCGTAGCCCGTTTGAATTCGTTTAGACAGCGAAACCGCACATCCTGCTTGCGTATCGATGATGTCATTGCCACACCTCAGCTGCCCTGGACTTGCACTTATAGTATTGCCTAACAATACTAGTTTTCATACATGACATTACCTACGATTACACTCTGTAAGATAAATATCACAACTGGTGCTGCGCAGCGCCGATAGCTTATGACTTGGTGGACTGAACACTGTTTTTCCCTGTGTTTTTTTATGCATTCTAGCTACTGTCAGTGACGCGAGAGAACTTAAGTTATTAGGAAAGTGTGGTGTAAGTTTAGGCTACATTAATTTGTGCGTAGTGCCAGTGTCATTCATTTATTTTACATGTCTTACAACATATACATGCATTCACAGTCGAGTGAAATCAGATATAAGCATACAAAGACGCTTAGAACTCACGTTAAGCCGATGGTAGGACACTGAATGCGAATGCGCGATTTGATGCAGGCAAAAGTATTGACTGTTAACGAAGGTTTTATAGCAATAGTATAAATGTGGCGACAGAATAGCCTAGAACTTGGGTAAGCCTTGCGTTTAGTAGCCTAACTGCAGTGATAGCCAAAACTAATGTGAATCACGGACTATCCTACAACCAAAGAAAGTAAAGGTGATTAGTAGGCCTACCTGCATTAGCCAAATAAAGGACGGGACTGCACCCTTCACAAACCGTAAAATAAAGTTTATTAGTTTTACAGTTGACTACAGTTGACAGTTCACCATCAGTCCACACAAACAATTCTGGTTTCCTTGCACTAGCCATTTGGTCGTAGCCTATTCTGTCTGTTTGTAAAGCGCAAGTTTTGGTCAATTTCTGTAAAGAAACAGTGCCACCTATAGGCCTGGGGTATGAAGTAACGTGTTGAGTCGTGTTGAGATGGATCCGTTTGGACGCAAATATTCTTGATGTGGTTTCAGGGAAGACGGAGGAAAAAAAGATCGGTTTCGTACGTGTGGACTAGGCCTTAGGATGGTTTTCAATGGCTTATCCCCAAAACCCATTCTACGATCGTTGGTGTTTCACACTACCCTGGAAATCCAGAGTTCTCGCGAGAGCACAATTTGAATTGTGCCCGCAAGATACTCTGGCCACGAGCAATGATCCAAATTTCTTCTACCTCTCGAGCGAGAGGGACCAATCAAATCGGTGTAGGCGGGACAAAGGCGAGCTGCACTGATGACGACGGTGCTGCGACGTCCGGAATCATCTAGAAAACATTGCAAGATAGCTACCAATGAACACCAGTTGTTTGAAACTGCTTTGGCCGCTACAATAAAGGATTTAGATTTGGCTTTTCAACTAAAAGAGGAGCAGAAAATCGCCCTCAAATCGTTCCTTTGCAAGAACTGGATACGTCACACCGTGAATTGTTGTGATTGGTCGTAGCGTTATCCAACTGCGTGCAGTGAGAGTTTCAAATGCATGCTTGGTGCCGCCCCTCGAATTGGGCCATTTTCATTACTCGTGGCCAGACCCTTAATCTGAAAGATTCCAGGGTCTGGTTTACCAGGCTAGTTTCACACCTCACCTGGCGCCAAACCGTCTGGCCTGCCATCAAAACATCATAACTTTATCTTGGTTGGAGAAATGATATCACTCATACAATTCGGCAGGATTCATTTCTTACACACTGTAAGTGTTTGAAGAGTCACCACCAGAGTAACATATTGCCAAAACACACCAGCTTGGATGTTAGCAAGCTCTTTTTCTAAACCACATCTTCATTAGATCTATCTCTAGTCTCTTGGTCGATCTAGAGCGATAGAGAAAACAGAGTGGTGATACCCCATGAGAGCCCGTGG
Source organism: Alosa pseudoharengus (assembly GCF_046254945.1). Lineage (NCBI taxonomy): Eukaryota > Metazoa > Chordata > Actinopteri > Clupeiformes > Clupeidae > Alosa > Alosa pseudoharengus. The sequence goes on along the minus strand of NW_027468609.1, from coordinate 18,662,299 downwards.
AAAAAGATGGCAGCGCTTGTCGATGCCAGTTTCTGGGTAATGGGAGTTTTGGAACTGAAAATTGCCAGTCATTTGGTCAGTAGTCAATGAGTTAATTGATTACACCGCCAGTATACAGAAATACATTTCATCTTCCTGCGATACAGCAATTCAGCACAGTTTTTTTTGGAACTTTTGATCGCGTGGCGGCGACATCAAAGAGTGCCGCAACTCTCTGTTGTCTCTAAATAGATCTATCTATTCATTAAACAGGTCTCTAAAGTTGATAATGTGTAAAACTTCTCATTTTACTTTTTGTTTGACACTTCTTTTCATTCATTGTGAAAGATGAACACAACACAGATATGACCCATGCCAACAACCCAGTGGTTGTGATCCGTCTGGCAAGAAGCAGGATGTTGGCCACTTCCTGTACCTCCACCGCCGCCACCCCCGGAACCGCTGTCAGTTCAACTGACAAAAGGGTACACCATGTGCTTCACTTAGAACCGGAGACTGAGGTTAGAGTCACAGAGAGTTCACTAGGACACCTAATGAAAGTCCTGCTGTGTCCTTGGCCTTCACTGGTGGAGTTCAAGTACTGCTGCATCCCTGACATCACCTGACCTTACCTGGCCTACTACTCATCCCCCAGTGTAATTAGCTTATTCATTCTGGCCTCCTAATCCTCCCCCAGTGTAATTGGCAATTGCATTCTGGCCTACTAACCATTCCCCAATGTAATTGTCCTATTCATTGATTCACTCTCTCATTCTCCACCTCAAGCTGGTGTGTGGTGAGCGTTCTGGCGCATAATGGCTGCCGTGCATCACCCAGGTGGATGCTACACATTGGTGGTGGTTAGTGAGGTTCCCCCTTCACTGTGAAGTGTTTTGAGTGTCTAGAAAAGCACTATATAAATGTAACGTATGTAATATTCAGATCACGGCAGTAGACTGGATCAGTGTTAATGTTTACCATATTTTGCACGTACGGCTTACATCATTACGTTAGTATAAGCGGCAACTGGATGTCAGGTTTGAGGCGCGAGTTTGGATGTTTCCCCAGCAATAAAGCAACATAGTGCGCAGCTCTGTTTGATTATTTATAGTATGGAAGTAAACGCTATTCAAAAATATCACAACGTGTTGTTGTTGTTGTTGTGTGTGTGTTTGTGTGTTTGTGATCCTCTTGACTTGACTTGTGCCTTTAGCAGTGGTTTTCCCAGTGGTTACACAGCAATGTCTATCCATAAAATTAATCTAAGAACTTTTTTGTAATGGATGATGCATATAGACTTTAACAGATGACCCTACGTCCACTGTTTGTTTACTTTAATGTATGTGACTCAATACAAAACATGATTCAAAAATAGTTTTCTTTATTAAAATTACATGTCATTCCTCAGTACCAAAGGTAATTTGTGCAAAATCAACAAAAGAACAATATCTCCAGCAGTAGGGTTGTTATTCTATTGCATTTTTAAAAAATTTGCAAAGAATAAAATCTGGAGCAGCTGCACAATAATAACTCAATTGGCGAGACACTACTTAATGCCCTGCCATGTTGTCACATTTGTTTCCAGATTTCCCCTATTACTTCCTCGACTGTGCTGATTAGCTGATAGCTGGATACGAAGTTTAATTACAAAAAACTTGGATCGATCCAGTTCCTCATATTAACAACAACTCTAGATTTGTTCTAATGAACTAAATTAGATGGTTGCCCTGGAGACCTGGAGCGAACCCCTCTCTTAGCACCTGAGGGTCTCCATCATTCTCAGATGAATTTGGCTTCCATCTGTGGAATGCAGGTGCCAAGAATATTTCCAATTACCTGGAAGACATGCATGTCATTTTTCTGTTGAAGTGAGCGTATTGGGATGTGTGTACGTGTGAAAGGGGTGCTATTGCAAAAGTGTTTCCTGAGTATCCTTTCCATAAGCATCTGCAAAGCTTCAGATTTACCCAACACAAAAACACACACACACATTGCACAAAAACATTTAAGCAGCTAGTCACTCACGCCTGAAAAAAAACTGTCATATGCACACACACACACACACACACAGTCTCTCTTCCTGTTAAGTGTGGAGTTGAGATAGAAGAACTGAAATACCTATGAATTATGTCCAAGCGTATGAAAACAGTCCTCTAGCACTGTCAACTGATATTGAAAAGCACCGGTTTCTTCCTCTCAGTTCTTGCCTCGAAACACAATTACAGAGATTATTATTCGCAAAAAACTATTATAAAAGTATTAAAGAAGATATTATTGACCTTTTTTTAAGGGGTTGATCATTCAATTGATACCATGAGGCAATAAACAGATTTATTGTTAGGTGTCCAGCAGTTATTAAAGTGATTTGATCTGTTTGCTGCCTTTTCCAGCTTTCTGCACCTACGTCAGTCCTCATGTTAATTAACTTTTGCTTAGGAGAGGTGAGAAGAGAAGAGCACAGTTCCTCTCTGTTTCCACTCTTTTGAAAATGTGTTTCTTTCTGTAAGTTGCTTAGGATAAAAGCATCTGCTAAATTAAAAACATGTAAATGTACCTAACCTAACTCTAAATTGAGCACTGTGGAGTATTTCCTAAGTATTGTTTAGCATTTCCCCATGACTTGTTGTGCCCTTCAACATGTGCAGACCCTTTGCATTTAATAATGCTCCACTGTGACTTATTGTAGTATCACTGTGGTTTAGTCCCTCGTGAATGTCTATCATACATTTTACATACATTTATTTATTTATTTTTAGCTGATGCTTTTTCCAGAAGCTAGGCTACTTACAAAAATAAAACAGTCAATCAAGATAGAGCTATAGATATTCTCTGAAAGGTCCCATTAAGGGAGGGCTGATTGCACATTATTAAGTTATATATAAGTTAATATTATTAATTTTTGGTGTAGTATGTATGTAACTGAGCCAATGTGTTGTGTTTTTGGTTTATTTGTTGGAAGTGTGTTTGTTTGTTTGTTGATTTATTTTCTTCAGTGGGTTTAACAATAGATCCATCTTTTATTTGTAAATGTGAATTCTTTAACAAATCACAGTAGAGCGTGAGTATGTTTATCAAGTGCATATCTTTTTCTGCTCTTGATAAAGTGCATATCTTTACCCATATACACAATGTGGAAATCTGGAGTCACTGGAGGTTGAGACCTAACAAAGATTCAGTGTGTCTCCGTATGGTTCCTATTATAGTGATGAAGTGTGTGTGCTAAGCATAATAAAGAAATATGTGTGTACACATTATGTGTTTTGAACTGAAATTTGAGCTCTCCATCCCTGCTGTCAAACCTGAGACTGAACCCAAGGACTGTAACATTTACTATGGAAGCATATGTGTAGCTTTATTCAAATGAGAATGCAATCTGCAATCTGCAATTCAAAAAGACATTACATTATGCAATTGCCAATTGCCATTATGCAATTTAATATTGCAATTTGCAATAATTTCCAACAAATTGTATTTTAATCTGCAAAGTGACAATGCAATCCTAAAATCAATTTGAATAATTTTGGTTAAAAAATAGAATAAACATGGATTGAATTTAGGGGTCGACCAATTATCGGCCGGGCCGATTATTAGGGCCGATATTTAGCATTTTTATAATAATTGGTATCGGTCATTTTTTCCACCGATAAGCCGATATTGAAATGGATAAAGAATGAAACGCGCTACTTTGTCTGTAAAGCGTCTCTCACTCCCTGCATTTGCTACTCTGTGGTGGACAGCATTGTCCCGCCCACTACACCGTCTGATTTGTTAGTTAGCACGAATGCAGCCAATCAGGATCGAAGACTGAACACAGAGAAAGTTTAGGATTCTCACTGAGGCAGTGTAGATGGGCTTCAGCTGTACGGAGCTATTTTTCGAAGGTAAGGAAGGTAGGCCTACCTTACATTGCTGAAGTTGCAATGAATCACAATCATCTACACTGAAGTTACAAAAACACCACTTTGGACGCTATTGTCTCCTTGATCCGGATCAATAAGTAAAGCACCCACCTCCTTCATTTAGCGAATTCCGTTTAGCCTAGGCTACTAGTTAGCCTACAAACTCGGGTGCTGCGCGTCGGGAGTTCTTTGCCTCTGCCTCGTCCATTAATTGTGAATAACGGGACACCTCGGCGGACGTTATCCCTTAGGCCTACATAGTAGACAAGTCCTAAATTATGCGATAGCGAACGTCAAAAAGTCTAGTTGCTCCTTTTTGAAACGGACTGTCAGAAAAGACTAGGCTACAGGCACCCAGGGCCAGCCGTAATTTAATTCGACCTGAAGTAGCCTAAATCGCGGCCTGAGCTGGCTATTAACGTGCCTTTTAGGCTCACCAAAGTGTAGCCTACACATGGACACAAATTGCATGCTTAAATAGCCTAAGAACTATTTTTAAACTGTTTTGTTAAACTGTTCAACCGTAACACTTGCCATCACGCATGCACCTCTTCCTCTCCCTCTCTCGTGCACTCACACACACGATGGCAAAGCATCCTCTTTGTGACAGGTCCTTTAACAAGCACATAGCCCATTGTGTAGGTCTATGAAAATAATTGCTATCACTCAGTTATTGGATTAATATCATACACAGGATTTACATGTGATGCAAGTTGATAGACAATTGTGTATCAAAAGAAGAAAGAAAAGTTTCCATAATTAAATGCTTTTGAATGAATTTTTTGCAGCATATCGCCTTTACTATCTACCCCTCTTTTTGACAACTGACAAATCGGTTATCGGCCTCCTGTTTTGGTAATAATTGATATCGGTATCGGCCCTGAAAAAACCATATCGGTCGATCCCTAATTGAATTGCATTCCATTTTGCCATGGTACTTCAGTCTCAAAATTCAAATGGCAATTCATTTTGCATTTCAATTTTCAATATTCAGTTTAATCATTTAACTGTCAATTCGTTTTGCAATTTAATATTCAAAGTGCAATGTAGGATTGCATTTTGAAAACATATTTGGCAAAACTGACAATGCCAGCCTGAAAACAATTTGGATTATTTTGGGCAAAACGTTTTGCCATCGTTTTGAGTCATTTTATTCAAATGGAAAAGAAATAGCGTCCCCCGTGATTGCATTGCACTTTGCCACGCTCTTTGTGTTGCAAAATTCAAATGGCAATTCGATCTGTAATCTGTCAAGTCACTCGTCAAGGCGGGAACTAGGCTACGTCACTTCCGTGTTTACGTCTTACCCAGTTAGCGTTTGCAATGGAGGAGGTCTTTGGCCCGTCAGACCCAGCTGTAGAGTAGAGTGACAGAGGGGGCATTTGCTATTTTTTATTGGGGGGGGGGGTGTTGGTGGCGCAAACATATCATGTCACCGCGATATATAACATTCATATTTTAGATTTAAAACCAGTAACATTCACATTTAAGATTTAAACCAGTGACATTCACATTTAAGATTTAAAACCAGTAACATTTATATTTTAGATGTATTAGATGCTTTCACCCAGAATGGCCTACAGCACAAATAAACAAACTAATGATCTTGTTTGTTCTCTTAAGAAACCACACATATACTGTACACACAAACAGAATACATTCATAACTAATCCGGTTGTTAAAGTCGTGATGGAATAATATGCTGATAATTCTTTTTCTGGGTCCAACCATTGTTCAAATTATACCGTGAGCTTCGGGGGGTACAGCTATTTCATTAGTTCACATTCCAGTATTTTGCAAAATATATAATAGCGTAATAGAAAAGCATGTTTGGCGAAGTCTCTGGCCAGAGTCCTGAAGTGATTTGCGGGATCATGCAGGAGTCAACTGCGCAGGCAGGAGTCGTGCAGGATTCCGCCATACACCCAATTTATTCTTTAACTATGGAAGACGGGAGGCGTGAGGGGAGGTGGTGGGTTGCGAGCGGAGTGTCATGACCAGTGTTGGGCAAGTAACTTCAAAATCGTAATGTACTATGCATTACTTATTACTGTCATTTCAAAGTAATTTGTTACATTATAATATTACTGTCTCTGAATTGTAAGGCATTACACTACTATTGCATTACTTTTAAGTTACTTTCACCAAAATATCTAGAAATATGGATTTGCCATTCTAAATGCAGTTTATTACGCTCAATGCAGCTTGCTCTTCCAATGGAGGGAGATGTGGTATAGCATAATGACTGAGCTAGGCTTAAGGCAACAGTAGAATGCAATAGGCGCAGTGCTCATAATGCAATACAAGGAACAATCATAGTCAGAATTTTGTTAAAAACCGACAAAAGGTCAAAGTCTGGTAAATTGTGATAGAAATACTGTAACTTTAAGGCCTAGGCCTACTCATTAAAATCAATAGAGAGCCTACTATATTGTAAATCAAAGCTTAAAGGAACCGTATGTAAGATTGTGGCCAAAATGGGTACTACAATCACTTTCAAATTACTGTAGAGCGGTGTATCCCCTTCCCCTCCCCTCTGACTGGCAGAGTTGGCAACCGGATGACGAAACACTACTGACTTTGTGATTAGTAGATAGGTGGAGTGTGGCGCTTTAGGCCAAAACACAACATGACAACATCAACATCAGTTGAGGGCTGCAACTTCACTTTTTAAATGACAATATCCTGGCCAGACTACTGTTGTCAGTGATATAAGTATTTAAAATGAACATGATTTCTTAATGTCTAGTGACAAATCAGGGCAATTTTATGATTAATTGAAATACAATTTTTACATACGGTTCCTTTAATAAAGACATGTCAAGATGGTGGCCTGCTGGCCATTTGGGTGCCCTAAGTGAGTGGCTTTCAGTGAGTGACATTTAAATGATAACTCAAACACCTAAAGTAAAATAAAAGGCCTATTATTTACAGACCATTACTGTGTATTTTTAAACATTAATTTCTGAAGAAATTCTGTTTGACTTATAAATGGTGCACTATCACTTTAAGAGCATTGATCTTTACGTTGTCATAATGCCCTTTTGCCAGCTCTTGTTTACAAGCCTTATTTGTTTGAGTTACATTGATAGCACAATATTAACAATAATATGCACAATGTTAAGTTGTTTTAAGCAACCTTCATTGCTTTGGAAATGAAATTATGCAATGACATGTTGCTTCACATTTCGTTTTGCGAATACAAGTGAATTATGAGCCTGGTATCCACCTAGCTATCTGAATGGAATGCGTTTCAGTCGACTCCGCATATCATGTGCTTCATGTAGCCTAAATGCTTGGAAAACGAATGATTGAAGACCCACCAATTCTAGTACTACGTGGTGATTGAGAGAAACCAAAAGGTATCAAACTTGCATGTAACATCGTGTTAGTGCATTTTGACATTGTAAACGTTATTGATGAAGAGTGAAACGCAGTTTGCAGTAAAGCTACTATTCATTGGTTACATTTGGGTGCTCCCTCTGTCCTTTGGTGCCCAATGCAAAGTGCGTGATGCGCGTGGTGGGAGCGGTGGCACTGCCAGGCTACACAATCTTTTTCTGCATTTCTATCCCTTTATTCTCTTCAATTTAAGTTCACAGCACAAAGCTGACATGCACAACAGCATAGTTTGTGTTTTATCAAGAATCAAAAAGATTAGCGTGGCACTACCTTAGATGTTTCATTAATTTACTTGTGCTATTTCGCGAGCTGAGAGATCTTTCGGTTTCGCACACAAAGTGCACTAACTATTATGTTCTTCATAGCCTTGTCTCTGACAAGCTGAAAATAATGAGCGTAGGCTTATGTCCCGCAAATAGAGTCCGCCTGCGAGTCTGCTGCAGCCACAGTCATATTCAACCAGTATCAGGAGATAACGTTGTACTATTTTGCGCGGATTTTTTCTCCTCTGTTGTTCTCGCGTGGTGTTTGCGAATATGTATCAAAACAAAACAAGCGCTTAATTTTGGGTTAAACTGCATTGTAACGCGCGTTACTGAAGTTTGTACCGAGTAAATATTACCCAATTTTGTTTTTGTAATGCCTTACATTACCGTGTTACCGCAAACAGCAATATATTACAGTAATTACATTACTTTTGTAACGCATTACTCCCAACACTGGTCATGACCCGGCTCAAAGGCCATGGCAAAAGATGAAGGACGCAGAGTTTAAAGCCAAAATAATAAGTAATTTATTATAACGGTAACGCAAGTAGACAGACTAAACCGCAGAGTGTGGAAGTCAGTAAAGTCAGTAGTGTAAAGTGAGTGTGTGGATGCATGGACAATGGATGAAAGCGTGTTGCATGCAAGAAAGCAAGTGGGCAAAAGAAAAGAAGCTCCAACGGGTAACAGGGTGGAAGCCGTTTTTAAAGGGCGTGGAGACACCAGCAGAGCAAGACAGATGCAGACAAGGGCAGCAGACCATCACAGGAGTTATGCTGCAACTTCGGCAGGTAGGCTGCGAATAAATAGCCTGACTGATTGAAGGAGGAGGAGTGGCAAATTCCGTCATGCTCCTCCCGAACTTCCGTTTGTAAACGCCATTTCGACTAGCGACGTCACTCTCCATTTTATATAGGCTTAGGCCTACATACATGATTTCACAGTCGTGGTTCACAGTCAATTTCCCTTCGAAATATAGGTCATATGACCGTGGCTGGCTGGCCGACAAGTTTAAAGAAACTAATCATACTAGCAAGCACAATATACCTTACACGTTATGGGAAGGGTTGGATTTGGGAAAAAAGACTGTTTCAAGGTGCGCCCCATGCGTAAAATTGCGCGCCACAGTCAAAAAATATTTTTGGTATAGCAGTGCAATGCAAACATGGAAATGCATACAGACCAATAGCACGGAAATGGCAAACATACTACTTAAATTTAAGGCGAGACACGGCAGGTGAAAACATCGTTTTTTCATGCACTGGTCAATTTCGAGATTTTGAGCTAGTCTGTTACCTTAGCATGTATTCTATCACACTACTACAACAAAAAGGTCCGATTTACACATTTAGGTGTTCATTTCATTATATTGTGTCTACTCGCGCCTGTATATTTATCCTAAATTCAGCAAAAGTTAGCATTCTAACCTTGCATGCACTCCCGCGACTGTGACCCAAAACATATTGTGTGTAGTACCGTTGGAAAGTTTTTCCTGTATCACGCTATGTGATCCATATATGGACACTTCCTTTGTATCAGCAACCAATCGCGAAAGTTCAAAGACGAGTCTAGGCTGAGAACAGAATCTCATTGGCTGTCTTTCAAGGCTGATTTCTCAAAACAAGTTTCCTCTCCCACTCTGAGCAAGGAAACTCCACTTCAGAAGCACTTACATACACCAAACTTTCTAGACTTATGCCTAACTATACACTGCGTTCAAAATTATTATGCAAATTCAATTTTTCTCAGATTTTCCTAAATAGTTGATGTGAATGGCAGTCAGTATAACTTTCAAGTCATCAACCGTTAGATTATACTTCAAATTTGATTGAACAAACCTCCCTATGATAACAGTATTTTTTTTTTTTCAAAAATAAAAAACTCAAAATGCACTGTTCCAAATGATTATGCACAACAGAGTTTCAAGACATTTTATAGGTTTAGTTGTAAAGAACTAAAAATGGTCATTAGGAGGTCATATAAATTAAATCAAAAGTTTTTTAAATCAAAAACATCCTAACAGGCTAAGTTACATGTTAGCATAGGACCCCTTCATTGATATCACCTTCACAATTCTTGCAACCATTAAACTTGTGAGTTCTTGGAGAGTTTCTGCTTTAATGTCTTTGCAGGATGTCAGAATAGCCTCCCAGACCTGCTGCTTGGATGTGAACTGCCTCCCACCCTCATAGATATTTTGCTTGATGATGCACCAAAGGTTCTCAATAGGGTTGAGGTCAGGGGAAGATGGGGGCCACACAGAATTTCTCTCCTTTTATGCCCATAGCAGCCAATGACCCAGAGGAATTCTTTGCATGAGATGGTGCATTGCCATGCATAAAGATGATTTTGCTACAGAAGGCACGGTTCTTCTTTTTTGTACCACGGAAGAAAGTGGTCAGTCAGAAACTCTACATACTTTGCCGAGGTCATTTTCACACCGTCAGGGACCCTAAAGGGGAGGGTCTCAGCCTTCTTTGGACATGGTGGCCATTCACCAACCATCCATTACTCCATCCACCTGGACCATCTAGGGTTGCACGGCACTCATCCGTAAACAAAACTATTTGGAAATTAGTCTTCATGTATTCCTGAGCCCACTGCAACCGTTTCTGCTTGTGAGCATTGTTTAGGGGTGGCCGAATAGTAGGTTTATGCACTTGCAAACTTCTTGAGGATCCTACACCTTGAGGTTCGTGGGACTCCAGAGGCACCAGCAGCTTCAAAAACCTGTTTGCTGCTTTGCAATGGCATTTCAGCAGCTGCTCTCTTAATCCTATGAATTTGTCTGGCAGAAACCTTACTTATTATGCCTTTGTCTGCCGCCTGTGCTCTAAATCAGGGACTAATTTCTTCACAGTACAATGATCAAGAATAAGTTTTCAGGAAATATCCAATGTTTTCATACCTTGTCCACAAGGTAGTGCACAATTTCACACTTTTCAGCAGCAGAGATATTGCTTGAAACCTGTGGCATGCTTAATAATGTGAAACATCCTTCTTATGTAGTTTTCCTTTGATTGGGCTCACATGGCAAACTAATTATCATAGGTGTGAGATTGATTTCAATGATTCCTGAGACACAATATCATCCAAGAGTTTAATTCAAAAACAAAAAAATAAATGTTTATGACACTTAAATCAAATTTGCATAATAATTTGGAACATGGTGTATTTCGAAAATTTTTACAGAGGGGTTTGTTGATATATTATTCCTAGCCTGACTTACATGACATTTTATGCCTAAAAACATGGCAAAAAACGAGTTTTTAGGGCTATTGACATCATATTCTGATTTACAGGATAATAAAGTAGATATTCATAAATCCCTCTGTAAATTTTTCAACATCTATTATCTGAACACAATGAAAACATAATTTTGAACCTGGCTGTATCCAATGCTCAGGTTTCTTGCTTTAAAATGTATGCAAATTAGCGCATATTTAATTAGATAATGCCTAATTTGTAAACATTAAATTACAGAAAACTTGTAATACATTTTTTTTTCATATTGATGTAAGTAATCAACTAGGTAAGTTTCATAGTGATATCTGCTTGTTAAAAATGTTACCCTATTCACCTGTAGTGTCTCGCCTTAAGACCCAGAAGTGTTTGCAGATGGGCCACAGAAAGTCTCACGTTTAATAGCCAAGTTCACCTAGCCTAATGCAAGGCCTGCCTTTGGTTCATTTGATTCGTTTTTTTTGGATAGCCTAAGCCTACCAAACATCAAGCAAATAAAAAAAATGACTTGTTCATGGTTGGAAAACAACTATCTTCACGTTGTCTAGCCTAGGCATTTCATATAATGTAGCCTAGTGCATTGTGCGCCTGGTGTTATGTCACAAAATGTTTGTGCAGCAATACGCTTAAGAAAGACTGAACTCTAATAATGGCAACGAGGAAATACGTTTCAGGTCCAATTGATCATTATATGTTCACGTAGTGTTTCAAACAAACTGCAGGTAACGTTGCAATTATGGTTGTATGGGCATTTGCTTAAAAAATGTTGAGAACCACTTATCTACATGCAAAATTCCATGAATATTAGTGCAGATTCCCTCTTGTTAAGACATTAAGAATGAAATTGCACAAAATGATAAACCGCCTCATTAAACCTCTCCCCGTGTCAGTATATCTATGGAACTCCTCCTACGGTGTGTGATTGTAGGCCTGATTTTTAAGCTAAGCAGCAGCGATGGTCGTGGCCGCTGAGTGGAAGGGAGACCTCCGGTTAAACCATGATCTTGCTACTCAATGTTTTCCTAAGGTTGGCTATCACTATGTTACAAAGGCAGTGAAATATTAGACAAATGTATGGCCAGTTGGCCACCGCTTGTTAACCCATTCGTATATCAGGCTTTTGCAGCCTACACTGTGCATTTGTTTTAATTCGTCAGTATTATATAATAGCAAAGGACACAGTCTGAACGTACCAGAGAAATGGTACAGCCCAATGGGGGTGAGGGTTTGAAAATCGTATTTAATTAGATTATATATTTTTTTTCAGTACCCCCAAACTAATATTTTCATCCCTTTTGGGAGGGTCCAAGTCTCATCTAGGGGGGTCGGACCCCCCCAATACCCCCTGTAATTCGAACCATGGGTCCAACTGCTCCCAGAGCTGCTCATTTTTTCCCCATAGGCAGTAAAATAAAATAAAAAATGTTATGCTATTCAGAGTAGCCTATAAGAAAATTGACATTAAATTACTCACTTGCTCCCTCAACCTAACAAAATCCTGTTTTTCAGGGAGGCTTGGATACCCTTACTTGATTATGTCATCTGGCTGCACTGCTACACTAATTATTCTGTTACACTGCAAATCCTAGAATAAGCTTAAATCTAGTGAATATGTATTTTTCTAATATTTGCTTATTACAAGACATTTTTGCACTTCATTTAAGTTTTTTTCCCTTGTACTAAGTGAAAATCGTATTGTTCTATTGGCAAATCGTGCCAGATAATTATGCTTATTTTAAGTAGTATTTTCCACAAAATAAAAAAACGTTAATTTGCAAGATTTGCCAACAGAACAAGAATATTTTCACTTATAACAAGGTCAAAACGGTGCAAAAAATGTGCAAAACTGTCTTGTTATAAGCAATATTAGAAAAATTAGTATATATTCCCTTGATTTAAGCTTATTTATCTCACTTAGATTTTGAATTCTAGGATTTTTTGCAGTGTAGAGTTTAGAGATGTTTTAACCCTCACTAAAACAGAGGTGATATGACAAGATTTAGTTTACAGGAAAAAGCTGTTGGGCTAAACACCCAGGTAAAGAAAGACGTGACCTGATTACATTTCATTACATTACATCTGTGTTTCATTACATTAAATCTGTAACACACCCACTGAATAAAAATTTTCATTGGTAGCCTCTGTGTCCTCCTTGGGAATCAACCCCATGATGTTGATGTTGCTAGCACAAGTTGCTACCAGATGATCCAAGGGAACACATCCAAGGTATAAGTGATCGGAATACACCACACACAGAGCAATGGGGCGGTTATAAGTGATCGGAATACACCACACACAGAGCAATGGGGCGGTTATAAGTGATCGGAACACACAGAGCAATGGGGCGGTTATAAGTGATCGGAATACACTACACACAGAGCAATGGGGCGGTTATAAGTGATCGGAACACACTACACACAGAGCAATGGGGCGGTTATAAGTGATCGGAATACACTACACACAGAGCAATGGGGCGGTTATAAGTGATCGGAATACACTACACACAGAGCAATGGGGCGGTTATAAGTGATCGGAACACACAGAGCAATGGGGCGGTCACTCTCAGTCTGACCCTTACTGACCCAGTAAAAGTAAACAGCATCTTTTGGCCTGCAGTAATAAAACACTCCACTCTGTCTGAGAGGTTTACAGGTTTCTCAAACATTTCATTTCTTACCACTTTGTGCATGTGTGTGTATGTGTGTGTGTGTGTCCTGTTTTCAACATGTTTCAAGGAAAACATGACTGAGTTCATCCAAGCAGCTGAGGGAGTGTGTGAGACTCCTCCGTGGGAAAGGCGGAGTTTGTGTCCCTCTCCAGTTTGTTCACCTCTCGGCCACGACTGAAGGAGGTCTGTGACTGGTGACCTTTGACCCCTCTGCCTCAGCCCTAGAAATCTAGACGCACCCTAGCGACGGCAAATTAATTTGCTCAGCCTGTACGTCTAGTAGCAAACCATAGGAATTTCTATTGGCTGACGCCGTGGACGTCATCCAATCACAGCGCTCTATTTTGTTAGAGAGTCTTAAGGCAGGCTTAACAGGATGACGACAGTCCTACGACGGTGAACAACAAGGAAGGTGGCTATGGCGAACGAAGAGCGGTTGTTTGAATCGGCGTTGGCGTCAACTTTGGAGGAGTTGGACTTGTGCTTTTCTTTGAAAGTTGAGCAACACAATGCACTTAAGTAATTCCTTTTGAAGAAGGATGTATTTGCCGTTTTGCCGACTGGATACGGATATGGTCGTAGCGCTGGCCTATTGCATGCCTAGGCAGTTTGAAAGACAATTCTCTGCCCGCCCCTTGGATTAAGTGAGGTGAATGGGTCGATTCCAGACTATACATTTCAATGATATAGGATGGCCCGTCAGGCTAAGAACTTTGCACTTTTACCACCTTTTAAATTAGGGTCCGGAGAATCATGTACACACACATACAGATGCAGAATCATGTGCTCACACACACATACCCACACCCTTACACATACACTCTGTCATACTCTGTCAAACACACACACACACAAATAGACATTTTGTACAGATCCATTAACACTTCTGCCCGTTTTTTAGCTGAGGTAGCGGAGTAGCCTACAGTGTGAGTCACACGCTGACAGTGACAGGTGCATCCTGGGACAGCTCAGACCCCCAGGCTCAGTGATCTCACCGCGCTGGAATGAACGTGGACATAAACTTCTTGAAGCTTCCAAAGACTGTCCCAGCCTGTCGTGTCGCTGGAGAAATATTTACTGTGAGAAGGATACACTTTTCCTCTTTCTCTGCCGAGATTAAAAAAAAGGAATTTTACACAAAGGCTGATAATGGCTACAGACGCTTGTAATGCCGAATCAGAGAAACAGCTGCGAGAACAGCCCATGACATCAGACGTAAACACACGTTGCTGTTTGTTCCTGTTGGCTTTAACTCTTATACACACGGACGCATGACAAATAAAGAAGTCCTAAGTGCCAGTACAAAGCATGTTTGTTATGAGAAAGACGTATGGGAATCGCGCTTTCATCGGCGAGTTGCAAACTTACGCAACTACTCTACATTCGAAAAGGATTTCTGAAATGCTGAAACGGTCTCCATGGTGTTACACTATCACTAGATTGGCACCATTAGCATTTCGTTGTGCTATAATACATTTCTGCAGTATATAGAGTTCTAACAATGTTCCTGCCTAATAACCTGTGTGGTGACAATTTGAAATGACACACTCACGGTTTGAAATTACGCACACAACAATGAATTTCAGCATAAATATCTGCTGTAGTCATAGCAAACCACAGGGTTTCCTTATACAGAGCAAAGGCCACAGCATGTTGCCCGGTATAACAGGCTTACAATAGATATCAACCAAAAAACATCAACATTCATTCACATATAAGAACATTCTGTGTAAAAATAAGCATTTTGCCAGAAAAAAAACGGTCTAAAAATGCTTTCGGACGGCCTATCCTGTTTATGGATGTTTAGCAAGCAAAGAACAGTTGCCACATAAACACCAAAAAGCTCCTTTTGTTTAAACAGGTTTGTGTTTTCGTCTGGTCGGTACTCGTTACCTGGCATGGCTGACGGGAAAAGAAACCAAGCGGGGACAAAAAAGAATGCGGCCCGCAGAGCACATGTAGCGACAGATGCAGGAGATTCTGCCATCTGATTGGTTAAACACGTATGCCGTGCCAAAACGAGCCAGACTGACACACAGGAAGTTGAAAGGCTTGGTAGCCCTTTCCCAACAGGAAGTGCTTTGTCTCCCTCTGCAAATATTTCATCTGTCGAGGGTTAAAGCGAGCGCTAACAAACACTCTACTCACACTCCACCCTACGCCCATAGTGTGACTGGCCCACACACACACTTTCTCACACACACACACTCAGACATGCACAAATATATCCACTGATACACACCCGTACACACATCAATGTACAGGCACACACATATCCATACAGACACATCACTCTGGTAGTTTCCACCAGTCTGACACACACACACTCACACACACACACACACAATGCAGTACCCAGTACAAGCTTGATGGGCTTTCAGAGAGCACACACACCAAGGCCAATATGCCCAGCGTAAACATAGGAAAAGGAGAGAGAAGTTCTGGACCTATAGATGCAGATCTGCTGCAAAATGTAATAGGTTTCATATTCTGACCCACACTACACACCTCAGCACCAAGTTTCATGAGAATTGCCTGGGTAGTTTTTTTGTTTTTTTAATTGCTTATATTTTGGGGCTTTTTAGCCGGAATTTGACCTAACAGTGAAGAGATGACAGGAAATTTGGGAGGGGAAAGAGAGGGGGAAATGACCTCAGGCTGGCCTCGAACTGGGGTCCCCGTAGACTCTGATGCTACTGCTGAACTATAGCTGGGGGGTGTTTACACCTCACCCTCTTTATCCTCCTCACCCAGGGGCCCCTCATCCTCCTCACCCAGAGGCCCCTCACCCTCCTCATCCAGGGGCCCCTCTGGGTGTCTGGAACCCAACTGCCAGTAGAGGAGATGCACTGCATGTGGTGTGTTTCTGGCTGCTTTGCTCAGCCCACTGGTCTCTGATCTGTGATCGACTTCACTAACCTCCATGAGGAACCAGGCAGGAGTGATGGCCCTGGGCAGTCACGAACACTGCAGCTGTGTAAGTGTGTGTGTGTGTGTGTGTCTGTGTTTGTGAGGGGGAGAGGAGTGGGACACAGAATAATAAAAAGATAACAAGCTGACTGCCTGTGAGTGTGTGTGTGTGTGTGTGTGTGTGTGCTGCCTCCATGCAAGGATGCACACACACACATGGCCAAAATACATTTCTCTCTTTCTTTGACCACAAAGCATAAGCACAGAACATTCAAACAGATCAGAAACAGATGGTAGAGTTGTACCCTCTCTTCCTTTCCTCTCCCTTTCCTTTCTCTCTCTTTCCCTCTTCCTTTCCTCTCCCTTTCCTTTCTCTCTCTTTCCCTCTGCCAGAGTTGTACCCTCTCTTTCACTCTTTCCCTCTGACCCTTCTGTCAGAGTTGTTCCCTCTCTTCCTCTCTCTTTCCCTCTGCCTTTCATCTCCTTTTCCTTTCTCTCTCTTCTTCTCTCTCTCTCTTTTTTTTCCTCTGTCCTTCCTCTGTGACACCACAGTAGTTGGATTTACATGGACACATCTGTTCTACACCTTGATCGGAATAAAACTGCCGATTCGATCAGAATTTGAATCAGAACGAAAGAGATGGTGTATTCCGTTCCTATTCCAATTGAGCAGCCATGTATACGGTAAATCGGATTGCCTGCTGTATCTTCTCAAGGAAAAGTAAGCAACAACGGCTATTCTGATCAAAGATTCTAAAGTGCTTCAGAAGCACCTGATCGGAATAGAACGTACCCCATGTGAACAGACGGCACAACTTTTTCAATCGGAATAGTTTAATCGGAATTAAAACTGTCCATGTAAACGTGGCTAGTGTTGTCCTCTTGCTCTCTACCTTTCCCTCTCTTTCTCTCCCTCCCCCTCCCTTTCTCTATCTTTCCATCTCTAGTATTGACCTTATTTTTTACAGTATATGGTATTGACCAAGGGATCTCCACTGAGCTGCCAGAGGGCAGTTGGAACATTGGTGCCAGAAAGGAGGATTCTTGGGTTACTCCATGCCAAATACTGTCCAAATCGATGTCCAGCAGACTGCAGTCAAATTTAATCCACAGGGACCAACCTAGATGAAGTCATTTTGATCATTTATTTCTGTTGAGGGACATCATTATTTGGGTAAGGGCTTGGGAAAGCATTTGATGGAGCGGATCATCCTTAGCTAATGAAGACCCTGGAGGCCTTTTTGTTTTTGAGCCACAGTTAGTGACTTTACAGTTTTTTACAATTGCTAAAACACATTTTTTTAACCCTTCCAACCTTTTCTCAAAATTGTGAACACAAAACCCCATTCTCAAACTACCCTCACAAAGCCTATGGCAGTTGTTGCAAAACCAAACAATCGGCTCAAAACTTTCAGATCATTCACAAGCAAACAAAGCAGTCAAACTGAAAACACTACACTCTTAAAACGAATGTGTAGCAATTGTGAAAAACTGTAATAATCAGGCTGCTTTGTAGTGGCATACAGTAGTTAAAGTCCTGTTTCACTGTTGCCAGGTCACATGAGGAAAAAGAAGCAACAGGTCTCTGAAAATAAGCCCAAAAGAAGCGAATAAGAAGACCAAATAGTTTGCATCCACTCCCCGAATCACTGACGTTACATTTCTTGGACGGTCATGTTAGAGGAGCCCACAGCTACAGCACAGAGTCGACACAGAGGCATAAGTTATAATGCCCTCTGTGTACGTGTAGGCGCTGTGTGGATTCTACGCAGAAAAAACAGATACGAAGCAAGCCCAAAAGAAGCGACCGCATAAAAAACACGCCCCCAAAACCGCAACCTGCACCTTCACAAAAACAAGCCCAAAGTCGCTTATAATAAGCGGACTATGGCAACACTGTCCTGTTTTCTGGCAGCTACACTGTAACTATTGAAACTCTTTTGGCTTTATTAAGGAGACGCTTGACTGATGTAAACTGACTGCTTATTGTGACGGCCTGTTAGGCCTACTGCTCGTTTTCTTTTTGTCTACTTGTTTTCAGGTGTGCTCAGGACCTATATATAACGAGCTGATGAGCTGCATCTGTGTGCAGGTGTCTAGATAAAAGGGCTCCTTCTCTCTTTGAGACCCTGTTTACACATACGTGGAGATTATGGAAAACTTTGTTTTGCATGTAAACTGAGAAAAATTGAGTTTTAGGCAACCGACATCACAAGAGAAAGAGGAAGTGATTTGTTGCTGTCATTGTTATTTTCGACGCCATATATACACGGGTTAGTGAAAACAAAAACTTTTCTGAAAACTGACAGGTGTGCACCAAATATCTGCGTCTTCCCTTCGTGTAAACGGGGCCTCAATGCCTGATGGGGGATCTCCATGACGTCTCCTTCAGCTGGGATTGTCCTAAACATCTCTCCATCTCTCGCTCTCTCCCTTTAAAAAGGCTTCTCACCACCACCCACATCCCCCACCCCCCATGTTTTTAACGGCTGCTGCATGTCCTTTTTTTTCTCTGCTAAAAAAAAAAGAGGGAGAACAACAGAGCGAGGGAGAGAGAAAGAATGAGCGAGCAGGAGAGGAAACGACAGAGAGAGAAGAGAGTGGGAGAGAGGAAACTCACCTGTATCCACAGGAAATGAGGGTCAGCATAATCAAAACTTTCCCCTCAGGAGGAGAGGAGGGTAGTAGAGGAGAGAGATGCAGAGAAGAGAGGAGGGGAGAAGAGGGAAGAGGAGAAGAGGGGAGAGAAATGGCCCAGGGATTCAGAACTGGCTTTTTCAGTCTAAGGCCACGTTTACAAGTGGCTGGCTATTTCCATAAACTGACATTTCAGTCTCACCGTTTTCAAAAATAACATCGCGGACACCTGTCAGTTTTTAGAAAAAATTTCATTTACACTAACCCGTGCATATGCTGTCAAGAGCATGCCTAACCTGTAGGTGGCAGTGTAACGAGAAGCTCAAATCCACGTTAGCCAATCAGAATCTCAAAAATAGCAACAACAGCAACCAATCACTTCCTCTTTCTCTTTTAAACTGTATTTGCAATTGCAAACAGACGAAAAGAGTTTGCACCAACATAATGCATCTGAATGCATCCATTATCACCATAGCTAAATGAAAATGTAGGCTAAACATAGGTTGCACTTTTGGCGCAGGTGCAAGTTCTGGTGCATAGGTCTAACATGACGTTGGCTACCTATACCTCCGTTTTTGTCAGTTTACATGCAACCATGCAACCAAAGTTTTCCAAAATCTCCACTCTGGCTGGCTAGTTTTCAGAGGCGAATTCTCCGTTTGCGTGTAAACGTAGGGCACAAACAAAGGAAAATGTCTCAGTTTTTTAAAATAACCATAAATAACCTACAGGGCCTAAGTCCACACTAAGTTTCAACAGAGACTTTTTAATGAGGAGACCGCACTCAAAGAATCTCCCATAGAAATGTATGAGGTTAGTTCATAACGCAAACATGGCAGTCTTCTATACATCTTCCGCCACCAAATGTTGACATGTGAATACATCGTGGCAATCATGTGTTGTGAACTCACAGCTGGAGCGAGGTTGGTGTCGTGATTCATGACCCCTTGCACACACTCAGTTCTGCCCGAAATAGATGCCCAATAAGTGCCTCAATATGGCCTATGATATGGTTGCCGAGTGGAGGGACTTGCCTAAAAGGACTGGTTTTAATATGGATTTTAGGAACAAATGCTTTGCAAGTCCACAAATACTGCATCAGTTTCGCAGCAAATACGATGTGCATCCATATTATTACCATGACCATTGGACAGCTCACATGGCTGTCACGTAATAGACCTCTGAAGTTCGCCTACAAAAAGGCTGCCATCGTTGCAAATTTGGAGATCCGGTATATCTGATCTCCATACACTGTACTGTTGCGTTGTAACAAATACTTCTGAAATGAAGACAGTTACACACTTTTGTCACTTGACTTCCAGTGTGATTTTGATGCCGCTAAGAAAGTAAACGTACATTTTGGCTACCCCGGAGCTAAGCATGCAGCGCACACTTGAAGCATCACAACTTCACCGTCAAGGTTGCTTGATAACGGTTAAGATTTATAATCTGTCTTCACCAACAATCATTACACTTGTTCATGTGTTTTGACCATAGCCTAAAAAAGTTTTTGACAGGTTGTAATTTTGGCCAGAGAGAGAATACCTCTGATCAAGGTAAAGCGATTAAAAAAAATGCATTATGAGCTGTTGTTACTAGTTAACACTTTAATTGTACTTTCAGATAGATAACGTTAAATAGATAATGTTAGATAGACAGGCAACTTTATTGCCACACAACAACGATCGAAAAGGTGGTGCTTTGGATGAGAGGGTAGCCCTCTTTGGTTGCTTGATTTGATGATTGTAGCCTGTAGCCAGTTCCTCTAATTCTAACAGAAGCTATTTAATTGTAACCTGACCCTAGCCAGATAAATTTCGCTCCGCCTAGCTCCACTCATCCATCTGGAACCGATCCATTGAAGTGTTGCTTCAGAAGGCTGGGCCTAATCAAAAAATGCTTGCATATTATTGAATAAGCCACTTGTCCATCATCTATTGACGTGCTACTTCAACCACTCACATCGAAGCCAACCCATGACGCTAATAACAGTCTCACAGTCGCTTCTACGCTATGTCACATCTATGAAACTCCCGCCCTGCGTCCTCATTGGCTGTACCATAAAATCGGTTGCAGAAATCACTCTCAATGGAAGAGGTCCCAGATGGATGTGAGTGAAGCTAGGCGGAGCTAAGCGGAATGAAATTCATCTGGCTAGGGTCAGGTTAATTTAATTGCAGCATAATGAACGAAACGCGTGAGTTAGGCTAGGTGGTGTAGCTTGAAACGTTAAGGTGTCAGTCGTGTCACTTTCTGCTCTCACCTCATTTTTTTAAAGATGAGTCTAAAAAGGGTGAAAACCGTTTAAATTCTGGTCATGTTGACAGCTACAGCTTTAGTTTGGGCGTAGTTGACGGGCAAGTGAGGGCGAGCTACGAGCAAAGGGGCAAGATATATTGTGTATCGATATATTGTATATCGGTAAGTGATCACATTTTTTCTTGTAAAATAGGGGCATTATAGCCTGGCTCATTGAGATAGGGTCTGGGAACTAGACATTCATTTTCTCGTATTTGAAATGTGGTTTACGAATGCCAAGAGCCGTTTATTGGGCGCTACGAATGTCTATCAAATGCGTCTGTACATAGCTCATAACGGCCAGTTTGTCGTCATCGTCTTGCTGCCCTCCCTCCGTTCTGTGATTGGTTCCTTCGTTGAGATGAAAACGAAGTCCATAGAATCCAGGCTGCCTAGCAGCGTGAATAAAATTGCGTGCGTAAGGCAGCATGGGAAAACCCAGGCTAGGTGAGAGTGGGATTCAGAGTGAATACGAGTCGCAATGTCTAAAGGGACCAAGGGAGGTTCAGCAAGTAAAATAAAGCTGTTGGAAAGGATGAGGGAAAATGTAATTAGCTAGACCTACATCTGTAAAGACTACTGTTGTGTTTGCAGATACTGACATTTATGCATATGCTCCACCACCAATAGGTGGCACTATGAGTGGTGTAATGAATGCAATGTGAGTAGTTGTAAGAGTAGAATGAGAGTGCGAGTTAAAAGTGATGCCTAAGTTAAGTAAAGTCTTAGAAATATATAGAAATATCCGTCTCCATCTGATCCAAGAATACAACAACTACCCCTATTAATAACTCATAATGATAACAATAACACTAAAAATAAACACATAGCCTATCAGGTCAACATTTAATATGAAAGACTGACTATCTGTGCCTATATAACACTTCTCATGTTTGGTAGCCTGTATGAACCTAGATGAATGGGATCCTTTCTACATTGACCTGCAGAGCAAAATTAAATTTACTAACAGGTTCGTCTGGGTTCACCCGGGTATGACGTATGTCATGTCTGACCTAATAATGTTGAGACTTTTGTCTGTTTGCACAGGCTGGGTCCCCTGTGTTCACAGGCTGCCACTGTTGGTCAGAGCTCTAACAGTCTTTGGCATAAGTTGTGGGAGGGCAGACTGACAGCCAGCAACGTTGGTGCTGTGTTGCCTGCTCTGCTGAAGGGCAGAAGTGTTGCACCATCTGTGATACAGCGTCTAATGTCCCAACGTTCCCTTGAAAATGTGCACTCGATTAATTCCCTCCTTCTCATTGACTCAATGAGAAGGAGGGAATTAAAGCAGAGACTTTCTAATGAGGAGACACAGCACTCAAAAAACCCTCCATAGAAATGCATGGGGCTAGTTTGTAACGCCTTTACTACACATATCACACCCCTTCCTCTGCAAAACGTTGACATGTGAATACATTGAGCCAATCATGTGGTGTGATGTGAATACATTGTGCCAATCATGTGTTGTAATCTCGCCGCTGGAACAAAATTGGTGTCGTGAAGCCTTGCGCACGCGCATTTCTGCCGAAATGGATGCCTGACGAGTGAGATGCCCTCGGACAGAAATTTGCGGCCCGATCCGCACTCTATCGTCATGTCCATCAGGGCTGATCACACTTGGTCTCCAAACCTCTTTCTGCTGGAGGAATTCTATAAGCATGTGCTACTCCCAAAAATAATGTGCAGTCAATGATCTGTGCAGTCAATGATCATTTTGCAGTTCGTCCTCCATCTCAGTTATCTGATTTTGAAGGTTCTAAAATATGACGATATGCTGCACTGAATCCTTCTCATTTTCTTTCATTTGTCCAGCTAACTTTTCCGTTGAAACCAGCAATTTATGATTGGTTACACAGTCGGCATTCTGAAATGTCCTGCATGATCAAGGCCAAATTAACCAGTCATCACGCAGCCACTGTGTCAGCAGCACGAGCGCTGACAGTGACGGTGCGTTTCTGATGTCTATTTAGACTGTTCTCATGTTGCAGCGCTTTACTTATATGAAGTAGCATTAATCAATATGAGAAGCAGAGGGGGATAAATGTTGTCCCCCCGAATGATGAAAATAATTAAGCAGAGGGGAGGATATCAAGACCAGAGGGGGGGTAAACCCCCCCCCAACAAACTCTGTGTGTGTTAGGGATGTGAATCTCATGTAAAAGACATTCTGATTTGCATCTAGATACATGGGCACAATTCCATACAAGAAAAGATATGTGTTCATAAAAAACAATTCAGTACGATTCAATGCGATTCGATGCAGTTCAGAAATTGAAAGCATTCTGAAAGAATTTTTGATTTGCTCAAGGTGCACATTCATTTTACACTAGTGCAGTGCCCGTTCAAACATGCTATTCCTGTAGCCCAATTACATGCCTGCAGGTAGGCCTGCTTTAAAAATAGGATGATAGGGAAAAACAATTCCAGGTAAGCATTCAATAATGAATACAGATAATATAATAATATAATAAATGTGAAGTGAGCAGAATTTAAGCATGGCTGCATGTGACATTTTTTACAAATCAAAATGACTTGATCCTCACAGCTGTTTTAGTCAAGGCTATGTATATGCTTAGCCTATTGAATAACTTGATGATAGAGAAAACAAACCATTTTGTGAAATGATGCATCATCATATGACATTTGCAAAGGTGTGAATCAAAAACAGTCTCTGGTGGCCTATAAGTGACATCACACTCTGTCTGCTGCTTGTTGCTTGTCGCTGGTTATGCTTTGCATGTGTGGCATTCTGAGACGTTCTTTAATTCGGGACCATTATTGCTCGTTTCAATTTAGGACCTTGCAGTTGGAATTGTCATTTGCTTATTCAAAGTCTAAAGACAGTCCAAAGTAGCCTGGGCTATTCAAAGTTTATTGGACATCATTTTTTACGTCATTTTGAAGAGCCACTGCATACCTGTGTGTGTTGGCGTGTTGTTGCAAAATCCGCGGAGTCATTTTATGCAAGCAAACCGCATACAGGGGGTCTTTATTGTTGAGGTCAGACATGTTAACACATCTTGCACTCGCTTTTACCCGTGTAATCTACACTGATCCAGTTCTCCCAAAGCCCTGCTTCTATCCTCACTGGTAGCTTACAGTAGGCTAGGCCTACAGTGCTGTGTGGGAGGGGGAGTGGCTAGCGACGAAAGCCAATGTGTGCTTCTTTTAGCGATATATTCAGTGCCGGTTCAGACCTCCATGGGGCCCTAAGCAAAATCTTCCTAAGGGGCCCTCCAACCTAAACTCTGAGGGCCAAATTGTAACCATTTTTTAACAGTCGCATCTGACACCTCAGTGCTCCCAATACAATCATTTTCCCCATAAAGGACTAGGAGAATGAATAATAATTGTGTGTGAATCACCTTCACAGCTATAAATGTTTTAGATTTAGGGTCTGGGCTGCTTGCTTTTGATGCTTGCTGTACATATCCCATTACAAAATACTGCAGTTTTTTCTAAGTACAGTTCAGTTATACTACAGTAAGCTATAGTGCAGTAGCCTATATTTTCATGTCCAAAATACTGCATTTTGGTACAGTAGGCTACTATGCAGTACAATGCTGTTTTGTTGTGTCCAAAATACTGCATAAGAACTGCAAATATTTCCTCCAAAAATGTGGTTTTGATACGGTTTTGATGTGGTTTCGGAAATCTGCAGTTTAATGCAGTTATTTTTTTTGTAAGTGTCTGGTTGTGCTTATACTGGCTGTGGCTGCCTGTTCACCTGTGTCTGTAGGCTACTTCCCAAAGGCATACATAGGCTAGGCCTACTGAACTGGCTCCCCCTGAATCCCTTAAATATTTTTTTCAAACATAGACTATTTTAAACAATCATTTTAATACTTCATATATGCCTAATTTACGTTGTGCGTCTATTATCCAGTATGCAGCACAGCAAAGTTAATAATAAGTAAATAAATAAGGCTAGGCTACTTTCCATTTTGCATGCGTTCAGTTGTAGGCTATCTAAACAACTAAAGCTTGACTGAAATATTGTAAAACCATTTATTTCTTTTAAAGATGTATGGGAAGAGTGAAATCGCCGATTAGTTTCGACGGGTCCTGTATTTCTGCTGAAAAACTGATAGTTTCATCCCGAGCTGCACATTATTATGAACGCATTTAATGCCGTTATAACATAGTCGCCCGCATTTAATGCGATTATTTCACAACTTTGCCATGTAGGCTACTGTGACTGGTGAAGGCTGGCAAGCAAGCCGCAGACAGATCAGGGGATTCACTACCCTGTTAGGTAGGCCTAGGCTACAGTAGGAAAGTAACACGCGCTGGAGAGATATAGGCTACAATCAAACCACGGATCGAACACAAGTTTACCCGACTGTTGTTCCCGCTGTATATTCTCGTGAAGTCTCTTCTTCCGTTGCTCATGCCATGAATGGTAATTCGGTTTCATGTTCATCTTCTTAATGTAGTCTGAGTGAGACACTGTCGCTATAACTGTAGGCTATACCGGTCTGTTACTAGCTTGACTGAAGGGGAGACGGGGGAGGGGGCCTTCATTGCGGGGCCCTATACGCAACTTGCGTAGTGTGCGTATAGGGAGAACCGGTCCTGGATATATTTAACGATATCTTTTGCATTTCTTATTCAAACAACGTCAATTTGACACTGCACTTACTCATACTGACAGCAAGACACCTGCCAAGTTTAAAATCAGCCTGACAAACGGTCAGCGAGATATGCGTGCCACAGACATTAGGACACAGACAGACACACACACACAGACGCTTCTTGCTTTATAGATAGATTATGTAAAGCACATAGAATCACCTCTGTGTATGAAATGCGCTATATAAATAAATGGGGGGCGCCATCTTTGTCCGCTTTGTGCTTGAACCTTTTTGATTTGGTGATTTTATCGTTCATCATTTTGTCATACGTAATTTACTTTGTATTTGTCTTCAGTCTAGTTGACTCTTGAATGTGTGGGTGCTTGAATAGTCTTGAATTGGATACAGGTGGTTTGAAAAGGTTTCAGGTATATGTGCTACATTGTTAAAGGAACACGCCACCCAAAATCAGTAGTGATATATGTTCTTACCGTAACTTTCACGAGTTGAGTCGTACCTCTCCCGCGTCGGTAGGTGCACTCAAACGCTCTGTCGCGCGGCGCGAATGTGTTAGCATGTTGCTATGCTAGCGGGCTCTGCCGTGGCCGTAGAGAGAGGCACATAGCAGTATTCAAACACCTCCACGTTTTACCTACTTAAATACAGTTGCACGAGTAGTTGATGAAAAATGTTAGGGCACACAACATGAAACGTGACGATTTTCCAAGCGAATAAACATGAGAACTACAATGTGTGGCGCAATAGCACTTGGGAGTACTTACCACCTAGCGTGGTAATATTATTAACACCTAATTGTAGATCCTATCCACCACAGAGTTTAGAATCCATGCTGGATCGACCCTCAGCCTCTCCCTCCCCTCTGAGCGAGAGAGGCACACACACTAGAGATGCGCTGATGGGCTATTATTTCAACCATAACTGCATAGCAAAACTTATCATCCATCAGCCATCCATCAGCACCAAAGTTTGTTGACCAATTTTCAAAACTGCACCTGCCCACCATCCGCTGGTTGTTTTAATGTAGGCTATATGGGTGATGCAGCGCTGCTGACGTGAGGCTAGAAAGCCCTTGCCTGTTCTAGAAAGACTGATCTAATGCAGCAAATATATTAAAAGGCAAAAGTCGTACATTGGCTAGGCCTATCCCCAGAATATCAGCAGCAAACTCAGTCTCTGTCGCGCAAAACAGTCTCCAAATAAAACGCACATCGGCCTGTTGCCTATTCTGCCAGCTTGTGACAATATATCGTCCAAAATGCTTGATTGCATTGCATTCTCCACATTTTTAGCTACATTTTCATGTACCACATCAGCATTTTTGTTCAGTGAATCTTTTGTAAATTGCTTTACAATTACCGTCGGGCCCTTGTCAGCAGACTTCGGCTTGCCTCTTGCCATATTCACTCCTTGTCTTCCGATGTCATTTCTGAGTCATCTACAGATGTTCACCTCCCTAAATAGAACCAACCTCAACCTGTGTTATATCCTAGATGAGACTGCCTGGGTTATTTTGTTTAGATATTAGCCTATATATAAAACACATAATTGTAGCCTACCATTCAGGGAATAGGCATTTAAAAGAGAGACAGAGAGTGATATGACTAAGAAATGACATCGGGCGATGGCAGTGCGAGATGTTCAGAACGTAAGAGCTAAAACTTCTATAAACTCACTAACATCCACAGCGGAAAAAGAAGGTAAGAAAAATAGTCGGAAAACTTAGATGTGTAAGGCAAGCAAGCAAGTTTGGCGGTTGTTACTAAAAATGTGAACATGCACGTTGCATTGTTGTGCGGTGGACTTTCAGAATGAATGGAGTCGGAGTTTCTTTAATATCGAGGCGTCATATTTGTCCGATGGCCTGCTATAAAATGAATTGCGATGTCTGTCTGAAAAAGACGCGCTCGTGCAGTCAAAATGAATGGGAGTCTTCAGAACAAGCTTGTCAGTCAACCTGACATAACAGTGTGTAAAGTAGCCTATAATGTGAATGACTTGTTATTTTATCAAGGATTTCTTTCTTTTTGCAAAAAATAAAGTACAATAGGCATTAATTAGTAGGCCAGGAGCATGCTGAAATTATGTGGCAAATTGCGTTTTTTATTACAATGATAAAATTGTAAAAGGACGTGACCGAAGCTGAGGCAAGCCAGGCAATAGGCCTATAGGCCCGACGGTAATTGTAAAGCAATTTACAAAAGATTCACTGAACAAAAATGCTGATGTGGTACATGAAAATGTAGCTAAAAATGTGGAGAATGCAATGCAATCAAGCATTTTGGACGATATTGTAGCGTCGGTGGATGTTCATGTCTAACGTTGAATGAGTGTTTCCCAGAATGCAGTGCGAGTGAATGCTAGAATGTGTAATGTCGATTATAATAGTTGTAGTTACGTTTAGCATGTTGTGTATTTGTTAGCGTGTTAGTCTCTTTAGTTGTACCTAATGTGTTTATCCTCGTGTTGATGTGTGTGGTAAACCCTTATTGTGTGTAGCATGTGCGGCTGAGACTACCCCTGTGTTGCCCTATGTAGTTGTCTGTGTCCGTATGAGTCTTCCTGTTCCAATAAATGGCCGTCCTGGCCAAAGGTGAATCTTGTCTGAGGGTGAGATCGCTACATTGGTGTCAGAAGTGGGATGGGCCCCTCCCGGGGCGCGAAGATCTACGCCAGATCAAGATGGAGAAGAAGGCCGAAGACCAGACCAACAAGATGGCGGCGAACCTCAGCAGATGTTCCAATGGTCCTTTTAAGGACTAGCCAGCTAGCCGAGCTCGCCACTTCGGAGGATGGAGGACCTGTCGGCCCGGCGCGGGACCTGTGCAGGCGACCAGCGGGACCAGCCCTGCACAGCCGACGAGAGCTGCCAGCGCTGAGGAGTTCCCGGCTCGACGCCGATGTCGATGCTGCCGTCATCCGAGGATCTCATCCATAGAGAGTGCGAACTCTCTGACGGCCTTGGAACACGACCACAGCGGCCGGGTTTACACCGCCAGCTACGGAAGAGCGTCAGCTGCCGGTCGAGAGTGTGATGGAGTCATAGCTGCTAGTTCGGGAGCTTGCGGTGCTCCAGCTAGTGACCAAGAGGGTAACGTCGACCTGTAGAGCCTTGGGAGCTATCGTTTTGTGGACTGTTGAAGTTTGAAGTGCGCACGTTTGACACAAGTCGGCGCAATGTTTTTCATGTTTTGTGTGTGAGTTCCTGTGTGTCCCGAGCCTGCTGAGAGGGTCGGGGTCTCCATTTCCCGCCACAGTGGAGCATCGTTGTGCTCGAGAGACAGCCGACAAAAGTTCTACAAGAGGGCAGCGCGAGGAGGGACCTCGACGTGGACTGCTGACCGCCTGGAGATCGGCACACTGTGGACAGGTGGCAACGGCCACGAGCTGTCACAGTAGCCAGAGGGGGCTACCGAACGTCCAGGGGTTCCAGCGTATCCGGGGGTTCGGCTTGCAGTGGGACTGTTTGCTGCTGTTTCAGGTAGCGCAGCTGCACGGCGGGAAACTGAGGGCCCAAGCGACACCACGACCCACGTCTGGCCGGTTCTGGTGCTTGTTCGGGGGAGAACTGACGTGACAGAGGCAGCCGAGAGCCCTTCCAGTCGGGATGGGTTATCGTGCAGCCGGAGGCTTTCCGGTCACTTGGACTAAGCACTGGGATTGACACCGACGCAGCCGCGAGCGGTGAGCTGAGCTGTCATTGCCGGGGACGACAATGGCTCGGGAGGGGGTTATGTAGCGTCGGTGGATGTTCATGTCTAACGTTGAATGAGTGTTTCCCAGAATGCAGTGCGAGTGAATGCTAGAATGTGTAATGTCGATTATAATAGTTGTAGTTACGTTTAGCATGTTGTGTATTTGTTAGCGTGTTAGTCTCTTTAGTTGTACCTAATGTGTTTATCCTCGTGTTGATGTGTGTGGTAAACCCTTATTGTGTGTAGCATGTGCGGCTGAGACTACCCCTGTGTTGCCCTATGTAGTTGTCTGTGTCCGTATGAGTCTTCCTGTTCCAATAAATGGCCGTCCTGGCCAAAGGTGAATCTTGTCTGAGGGTGAGATCGCTACAATATATTGTCACAAGCTGGCAGAATAGGCAACAGGCCGATGTGCGTTTTATTTGGAGACTGTTTTGCGCGACAGAGACTGAGTTTGCTGCTGATATTCTGGGGATAGGCCTAGCCAATGTACGACTTTTGCCTTTTAATATATTTGCTGCATTATATCAGTCTTTCTAGAACAGGCAAGGGCTTTCTAGCCTCACGTCAGCAGCGCTGCATCACCCATATAGCCTACATTAAAACAACCAGCGGATGGTGGGCAGGTGCAGTTTTGAAAATTGGTCAACAAACTTTGGTGCTGATGGATGGCTGATGGATGATAAGTTTTGCTATGCAGTTATGGTTGAAATAATAGCCCATCAGCGCATCTCTAGTGTGTGTGCCTCTTTCGCTCAGAGGGGAGGGAGAGGCTGAGGGTCGATCCAGCATGGATTCTAAACTCTGTGGTGGATAGGATCTACAATTAGGTGTTAATAATATTACCACGCTAGGTCAAAGTACTCCCAAGTGCTATTGCGCCACACATTGTAGTTCTCATGTTTATCCGCTTGGAAAATCGTCACGTTTCATGTTGTGTGCCCTAACATTTTTCATCAACTACTCGTGCAACTGTATTTAAGTAGGTAAAACGTGGAGGTGTTTGAATACTGCTATGTGCCTCTCTCTACGGCCACGGCAGAGCCCGCTAGCATAGCAACATGCTAACACATTCGCGCCGCGCGACAGAGCGTTTGAGTGCACCTACCGACGCGGGAGAGGTACGACTCAACTCGTGAAAGTTACGGTAAGAACATATATCACTACTGATTTTGGGTGGCGTGTTCCTTTAAGGGGCAGGTGCAATTGAGGCGCTCTTGAATTGTAGGCTATTGAATTGAATTATCGCACCTGTTAGACTCTCGTGGGGACGAAAAAGTCTGAAATGCAGACTCAACATACTTTTGTCCTCTGCCTTCAAGTGGCTCCTGTGATCTTTGGTAAGTTAAGACGGCAAACTTAGGCCCCGTTTACACGAAGGGAAGGCGCAGATATTTCCCTTGGCCTCTCATTTACACGAAAACCCTGTTTTTATCACAGAAAACGATTATTCCTAAAAACTCCGGCCAAAGTGGAGATTTCTGATAACGCCGGTTATGTGTTGTCGTGTCAATTAGGAGAAACAGGGCTTTAGGCTCTCAAATGTCACATTATGCGCCAGAAAATGCTTAACATCATGTGAGTGCCCTATGTTTACAGTTTGTTTGGCTACTGATCATGGATGCTATTGTAACGTTTAATGCACACGACACCAACGTTGTTCGATGGCAGCTTTATTGGCTCACGAACGAGCCACTCCACTCCTTCGCGGCCTCGGCGTTGGTACGACCCCCGAGATGGCCGTGCTATCGAACTCCACACACAAACTTTTTTCAAAAAGGCGCCGGCCAACAGGCCAACTAGAACGGGCGCCCCTCACACGCACCCAAAAGTTAAAAAACCCCACACACAAAAACAGTCACACACTAGAGGGCCCCCACCCTCTCCCCTACCCAAAAGTCCCCGCACCCCTCGTGGCTCCTAAATGGCGCGAAGCAGGCGCGGCCGCCCAGGCTCCCAATTCTCCTCGCCGCTTCCATCTCTCCCGCGACAAACGGGCTCCTTCTTTCCCAGGCCAACAGTCGGCCCGTCGAGGAGGGCCAGAAGTGAGCCGCCAGCTCGCGCCATCTCATCTCCGGCGGGGGCAGCCGTTCCGGCCCCACCTCGACCGACATTGCAGGTGGCCCGTCTTCCTCGCTGCTCTCTCTCTCGTTTCCGCTCTCGCCGCCGATCCATTCCTCACTCGCCCCTGGCGCAAACTCCGCCGCCAGCAGGCCCGAGTCTCTTTCCAGGAACTCGCTCTCGTCCTCCTCCTCCTCACTCGGCTCGAGTAGATGGCCCTCTTCTCCCGAGCAGAGATCTCCCGGCGCTTCGTCTGCCGCGCGGAGCCAGGCTTTGATGATGGCGCCCCTCTTCCTCTCCCTCCGTCGCCGAGCCTTGGTGCGAGCCTTCGGAGCCCTGATAAGGGCTGGCGGGAGCTCGATTGGCCCCCACCCCGGGGTCAGGTCGCCTGCCCTCACGAAGACTCCCGGGGCAGGGGCAGCTCCGCCACTCAGTCCGGCATTGGAGGCTTCCATGTTCACTTCTGACCCAGTGTAACGTTTAATGCACACGACACCAACGTTGTTCGATGGCAGCTTTATTGGCTCACGAACGAGGGCAGGGACACAGACCAAGACCAAGACACAGAACATAATGCACACAGGGCAGGTCAAGTAGACACACACACTACACATACAGGGGAGGACGCAGCCTCCCACACAAAAAGGATCACACACGAGGGAGAACTAAAAGGGAAACATGTTACAATAAGGACGCCAACATTACACTCAAAACTAAGGAGAATTAACGACATAAACCCCCCAAATGTTCGCTCTCGTATCCCAGGATGCCCTGCGCGGGAGAACGCTAACACTGTTTTTTGCGCCGACGTTACACTATTAAGGTGGTACTCATTTTTACGTTTGTGCAAACGCTTTTGGCCTGTTTGCATATGCAAATACAGTTCAAAAGAGAAATAGGAAGAGATTTGTTGCTGTTGTTGCTATTTTCGGGATTCTGATTGGCTAACGTGGGATTGACCTTCTTACACTGCCACTGGAAGGTTTGGCATGATCTTGACAGCATATAGACACGGGGAAACTTCTCTGAAAACTGACAGGTGTGCACGGTGTTGTTTTTGAAAACGGAGAGGGTGAAATGTTCGTTTATGAAAATAGCCGGCCATTTATAAAAATAGCCTTAGATTTTTGCTACCCCAGAGCTAACTTGCAATGCAACTTGCCAAAGGTAGTTAGTTAGCTTCAATTAACACCCGGATCCCCTTATATGGGCAAATATTTTTTGTAGGCGAACTTCAGAGGTCTATTGGCCTCTAGTGATTGTTGCCCCCACCAATATGGCAGCTCTACTTATGTTATGGAACCCAATGTTGTATCTAGCTTTCTAATATCTAGGATGCCACATTGTTCATGAATAGGTGTGAATGTTCCTTAATTGGATGCTGGTGCTGCTCTAAAGTTTTTTAGGTATCCACATTGTTCAGGGGCAGGTGGAAATAGATCAGCTAATTGACGAAATCACCTGTTAAGTGCACAAGTAGAACAAATACATAGTGGGACTTTTAGGGCATTTTCAGACCTATAGTTCAGTTATTTGGTCCACAGCAGGCAATAAATTGGTACAATGTTGCAAACAAACTTTGGTCCGGTTCGGTTTCACGCATTGTTTCTAGGCGGACCAAACTGTGTGGGAATTGAGCAGACAGCTCCCTCAGTTGTTTCTTCCGGCTATTTCGAGCTATTTCGTTGTAGGCTACACACTGGAGTGACAGTTTTGCGGGCCGATCTTGGCTCTTTGTTTGCATTTGTGACTTTTGGCAAATTGTGGAGTTTGGAAACGAGTCGTGACTGCAGCTAGAAAATAATCTGATTTACTCAGCCGACCATGTATGTATGAAACATTGCTTGTATCTCCTCACACATGCATTTGTCCATGTTTCACGTTATTAGGACCACTAGCGCATGCCATTTTTTTAGGAAGTGAATAAGAAATTAAATGTACCTAATTTTACCAACAATCCAGTGATCTTAACTCCCATAATCCACTACAACTAGACCGTTGGACCTGTTTGTTTCAGGTTGGATTTCTCACCAGCAGGACCGCACCAGAGTTTGTTAGATGGTGCAGACCGAGACCACCTCTTTTTGGAGGTCTCGGACCGATCAATTTGGTGCGCACCCGATTGTGATTGTTGCATTCCGACCAACACAAACAAACCAAAACAAGGGCTCAAACGCACTCGAGTTCAATTAAAACGAACTAAAGGCTGTCGGTGTGAAAACGCCCTAAGCAAGAACAACACAAGAGAGGTGTGGAATGGCATGAGGAAAATCACTGGCTACAATAAGACCAACAGCTGTATGAGTGAGGACAGCTTGACCAGAGTTAAATTCGTTTTTTAATAGATTTGACTATGGAGCCACTCATCCACCCTCTCACGCCTCTTCAGACCTCCCCAATCACCACCCAGCACCCATCCAGCCCTTTTATGGTCCCTGCACCTGTAATTGTTCATTCCCCCCAGCCACCATAGATATACATAATAAAGGCTAGATGTCTCATCCGCGCTGCTGGCCAATGGAGGTCGACGTCCGCACCTGGAGGCCATCTTGCCACAGTCAGCTCGCTCACTCATTGTGTATCAATGGTGTATACTTTTTAAATAACCATAACTTGCTCAATTTTCTACCGATTTTCAAGCGGTTTGGTTTGTTATAAACGTCAGAGATGTAGTTATGCCACTGCATACTTATGAAAAATTATAACTTCAACATGTTCAAGCATCCACATTATAGCTACGTTAATAACGCTTGTAAGAAACCTAACCGTTTGTAAATCTGGCAAGATTTCAGCGAGATAGGAGTATTTGTGTTCTTGCAGATCAATCACCTTACATCAGGTACCACAGAGCCCACCAGATAGCTTGCCTGTGACAAGATGGCGCCGCTGATACCGTTAGAGACTCCGCCATAAGACATCTAGCCTTTATTATGTATATCTATGCCAGCCACTACCACTAAATATCACAGCTGATCAGGTGAACAGGCAACTGGAGGGACTTGAGGGACCAGTTAGGCAAAGCAGCAGGCCTTGATGGAGTGAGTGTGGATGTTCTCAAGGGGTGTGCTGAATATTTCAAAGCATCTTTAATCTGAGCCAGGGGCGGACTGGGACCAAAAATCGGCCCTGGCATATTTGGCCCAAGCGGCCCTCAAATTGGTCGGGCCCACCTTATTAAATACAGAATCTTTGCATTACCCTTGAATATGTATATTTTCAACTGTCATGAAGCACTGAAAGTGATGTAGGCCTCACTCTGACTGATCAGAGGTAGGCATGGAGCACATGATCTCCATATTCAAGTAGGCTATACAAGCAATTATTAAGAAGAGTTTCTGCTTGAATTCAAAGTATCATTTCATATTATTCAATAGGCTACATTTAAACTATACAATGCTCAATTGAAAGCAGCACCAAAAAAATACTGAAGCCTATGTGTAAAGAGTTAAATTACCCAGATTGTTGTAGACATTAATGTAATTTATACCAGTTATCACTGTAGGACAACTGAAACAACACAAAATAAACAGGGCTGGAAATATTTTATTCCTGTAGGCTATACTACCTACCTACATTGCTGGTACATTTTGGAACAGTATAGCTACATGAACTAATTATCTTTAGTGTCTTCCAGTTCCAGTAGCCTATCTATAGGTTATATATAGCTTAGTTGGCTTGTGCATGACTTTAGGCCTACGTTTTAGCTTACATTTCCATCAGTCTACAGTCTTTTAGCCCATGGGTTACCATGATAACCCTTCCAAGATAGAATCCTTCTCTACTTTGAGAGACCAACCACCTCTCATGCCATCGATGTTGAATTTTGAAAATCATCGGGTTTGCAAATCATTCATTTAGAAAATTTAAGTTGTGCTATTTGTTATTGTAATAACAGCACGGCCTTACTATGTTAGCATTACCATATCATTACATTATCGCAATAATAAGTCATTATAATCATCATCGTCACCATGGCATGTCACACAGCCTACCTGCTCCACCAGTGAGTATCATGTAGCCTCAATAGGCTCGCACTCTCCACCACCTGCACCTATTGTCCCTCGGCTCTGTATGCTTGCTTACATCCTCGTTCAAACTCAACGAACTTCAACATGTTGCCGACATATGCTAGCCTACTTGCAATATTGTATTTTTGAAGCTTCTACATTGGTGTTAATTTTGTCACTACAGGCACCCGCCGCAATTTCGTGTAGGCAACTTCGATTAACTTTTGATGCGCTCACAGAATGGAGGAGGGGTGGGGCCTGACGTGAGCTGTTATTGGATCAGTCCAGTGTCAATAGAAATGTAACCAAAGGGCCGCTGATTGTCCTTCCTTTGGGCCAATCGTTGGCCAAAATAATAATTATATAGCCTATTCTATCGGCCCAAAAGGTGCGTCGGCCCACCGGGAAAATGCCCGGTATGCCAGATGGCCAGTCCGCCCATGATCTGAGCTTGAAGCTAGGAAGGATTTCAACTCTGTGGAAAACATCATGCCTAGTCCCTGTGCCTAAGAAAGGGCATCCAGAAGTCCTACAGTAAATTACTACAGGCCAGTAGCATTAACATCCCATGTGATGAAGACCTTGGAGGGGGTAGTCCTCTCACTCCTCAGACCCCTGGGCAGACCAGCCTTGTACCCCCTGCAGTATGCATGTCATGTTTTTTCACTTCTTCAGTGCATTTAACACCATACAACCTTCAGTGCTGGAGGACAAGCTAAGATGCATGCAGGTGGATGCTCCATTTGTGACTTGGATAACAGACTACTTGACCAACAGACCTCAGTATGTGAGGCTAGGGAAAAGTCTGTCAGAGACAGTTTTGAGTAGCACAGGGGCCCCCCAGGGGACAGTCCTCTCTGTCAGGAGGAAGAATACAGAGGTCTGAAGGGGCTATCACATTGTACACGGTATGCGCTGCGCTCGCCGCTAGGTTGCTCTTTTGTTGTGCTTGCCGCTTATGGGGGGTTTTTCCTGCCATTAATAAAATTAAAATGAAAACACTGAAATTAAAATGAAAAACTCGTTTTGCCATTTAATTTTCAAAGTGTCAGTGCAATTATCCTGCCAAATTTAAAAATAAAATGAAATATATACATTTGGCTTTTAATTTTCCTGATAAACACGATACATTTGTGACAAAAATAAAAAATAAATTGAAAACGTCTATTTGTCATTTCATTTTCATTACCATCCTGGTATATTACTGCCAAAAATGAAAATGAAAATGTTAGTTGGAAAATGAAAATGCAAACTTCACTTTGACTTTGCCTTTTCCTGACAATGCGCACAATGTATGCCAAAATGATAAATAAAATGAAAACTGACACCTGCTTGCGATTTATTTTCCATTTCTCGATTTTCATTTTCATTTTCAAGTTCACAACATGCAAATGAGCTGCATTGTTAATATGTATGTGGGTGGTGCTCTGGTGACGACAAATTAAATGCGCCTACCATGATCATGATTTAGCTTTAGATCAATAAACGCGTTTGGTTGACGGCAAGATGGCAGCCAGATCGGTCCAAGACGAGGCCATAGCGGCCCTAGAGTCCCCTTGTATCACACAAGGCCGGCCCAGGCAGGATATCCCTGCCGAGACGATTACAGCCTATGTGCAGTTAGGAATGACAGCAACAAAAATCGCAAGCCTGCTCAATTCGTCGGAGAGGACAGTACCTAAATCCAAGCTCCTGCATTCTACGCCGTACTGTCCTCTCCGACGAATAATCGTCTCGGCAGGCAAGCTAGCGAAGCGGTCATATAGGGATTGTCAAAGTTTTTTTTTTTTTTTTTTCCCCATCATCTACTTCCTGAATTTTTGGTCAACGATACCCGGGACACCGAGGCATATGAAATTTGGTGGGTATGTAGCCCCACTAGACTTTTACGGAAAAATTTCGTTTCGTCCCCGGGGGCCACTCCCCCCCCGTGCAGTTTTTCCTAAAGAACTACCTGAACCGTGGCACTGAGGATGAAGAATCTTTTATGGTATGTTGGTCTCAAGGGCCCACATCAACCTGGCCCATAATCACTCATTTGTGATTTGCACCCCCCCGGTAAAAAATGAAAATGCAATATTATTCTGCTTTAATCGCCCCTATCTTCAGTTAAGATGTTCAGAACTGCACCAAATTTTATGTGTATGATTGACCTGGCATTCTCTGGGGGTATGCCAAGTTTCGTAGAATTTCATCCATGGGGGGGTCTAAAAAAATTAGGTTATGTGTACATTTAGTGACTGTACACTCATTGGGTGAACCCAGCCTGATCTGCCTGCTATTTGTTTTTTATAAGCCAGACTAGCCATGGACCGGAGTTACACAATGCAAGGGAACATGAATCAGCCTATATTTGCACGAACAATTACGGACAACAGCTCTTCAACTTTGGCCTGTTAAAATGTGTATGAACAGTCTAGCGACGCATTTCATCAAGGCCCATTTGGACATGTCAGTTATTTGCACCACTGGTTAGATGTAAAACAGCATTTCGTTTCAGACTACTGTTACTTAATTTGTGCATTAACAATAACGTTTCAGACTACTGTTACTTAATTTGTGCATTGACAATAAAGTATTACATGAACTAAAGATGACTAAAATCTTATGTAGAAGAAGAAACATTCACAAAAAATCCATCCATCCAAAAATGACCTTTGTTTTTGATAGCTGATGAAAACGGCATGGAACTGACAGAGATGTTTTTGTTTATAAATAAATAAATAATTATGCTGATACCTTTTGCTTTTCCCAAATACAATGTAGCCTACAGGTGTAAGTGACCTTTCATCAATCCAGTTGCAATGGATGAACTGTGATGAACTGCCCTACTTGTGATTGTTTAGAGATTTTAAAGGTTTTATAACAATGCTACATCTTCTTTGGCTATTCTACAATCTATTCACCTTTTCAGCACCAGTAGGCTACTTTCTGTGCAGCCGCACACACACACTCAGGCATGCCAAACAAGCATACACAAAAGTTTCAAGAGTGGGGAATGGAGTAAAATATGGAGACAAATTGAAGTGTGATTTATTTTCGTGGAACGGATGTGCAAGTCATATTTTGTACCGCTATGCGGTACATCTAGTTGATATCGGCACACATTTCGGTCAAAACCTTAGGTGATTTTGAACTGGCCATGTGAATAAATGTTACACATTATGTAAAACACAGGTAGCTCTCCTCACTTTATTCTCTAAGCTCTCAGGGGAAAATGGTCGGAAACTCCATGCATCAAAAAACTCTGTGCGTGCAGGCCAGTTGTCCTATATTAATTAATTAGCCGTCAATCAATGGCCAATTGCGCAAAGACGGGCTCCAGTAGCCTAAACCACTTCAGTGAACGTTCAAATAACCCCCAGAGTTCAGTGTCCATCAGGGTGTTCAAACTGGGTGTGCGATATTTTCAAGTTGCTAATAGGCTATTGCATTTTAGAGGACAATGATAAAGCCATGTGCAACGCATTTTGGCTTGCCAGCAGGTTGGATAAACTCAATTTACTACACAATAATGTAGGCTAGGCCTATATTTTACATGTCATGCGTGCAGTTGCTGAATTGCACATAACATGTCTGCATATTTAGGCTAGCGCATGCATTATCATGGCCCTATAATGGGGCAAAGACAGGCGGGATATCCAACGCTCCTTTTACAGTAAACCACTTCACAACGAACCTTCAAAAAAAAACCCGAGTTCAGTGTCCATCAGTCCCAACATTCAGAAACATAATAGAAAAGTCCAAGCGAGAATTGGGTGTGTTTTGATTTTGATAATTTAAGCTACCCGACATTTCAAATGTGACTCTAATCAACTTTTTTTTAGCGAAAAATACACTGTTCAACGGAGCTTGTGTGTGTGTGAGGCGCACTCTTGGACTCCTTGACACGCGACTAACCTTTCGGTTGAAGTTCTTGTGCGTAGGTTATTATAGAATCCAATCCTGTTGCCCCTGCTATTTATCAATGTAAGCCTAGCATTTTATTGTTTTTTTTGCCATGAATGAGCTGTGATGAAATTGTGTGTAATTTGGGACGATTACTGTAGGCCTAGGCTACTGCCCATATTGGAATAAAAAAATAAAGGCCCACCCTAGGCCTACTTCGCAAAAGTCCACTCCGTTGAAAAATCCTGGATACGCCACTGTTAATGACCTCATGTCGGAATGGCAGGACGTTTGACAAGTGCCGCTACTCCGACAATGGGGAAAAAAAATTGTCACATTAGTGGGACGCTTAAAAAGTTTATGTTGAAGGGAAACTTGGCAGGATAAGTTCGGCAGACAATGTGGATGTTACAAGGTAAGAAACACAATTTAAACACGGTTTCTTGTGTCTCACTTCTCTTTCCGGGACGGTAGTCTCAATGTTGCAAGGTTGGGTTTCCACCTGGGGACGCTAGGGGCAGCGGGGAAAGTCACCATTTTCACCGGAACAAGTCATTTAACCATCCAAATGATTTGTAAACGGGTTTATTACGTTGAAATAGTTGCCAAGTTCCCCTTTAATGCCGCCACTTCGACAATTAGACGCCAATGTCTAAGTAGCGGCATGTCGGAATAGCAGCATGTAACCGAACAAGACAAAAGAGCTGTTAGTGGACTTCCGGAGAAAAAAGCCTGTTTTGACCCCTTGACCCCTGTCTCCATCGATGGGGTAGATGTGTCAGGGGGCTTTTCTCAAAGTCAAAGATTCGTGCTTGGTAGCACGAGCCCTTCACAGATGAGGCAAGGCTTCACAGGCAAGGCTTCTTCCTAGCATACGGAAAACACAATGGAACAGACTACCGAGTGTGCAGGAAGCTGCAGGTGCATTATTAAAAATTGTGTGTGCGCACAGGATTGTGGGTGTTCCAAGCACGCAGAGGATACACGAATGCATCCTTGAAAATCTCAGAATGAAGAACTCAGGACTTGATAGAATTTTAAAGCACCCTTGACATTGGAACAGTGCTTGGCAAGATTTGATGGCGTAACGTCCTTGAAAGAGCAGCTTTGAGGGAACCAGGGGCATAGACCTTATTCACTGGGGCACGTGCCTTAGTAAAAGTCTCCAGTGCCCCAGTAAAATTCTAGCGCTGCTCTCGCTGGAAATGCCATTCATGAGCGCATCTCCGTGCCTGCTTTAGTCATGACTCGAGCCTGTCACTTACCAGCCAATAAAAATAAACAAGGAAAAAAAGAAAGGGGGCATAATAGCCAATCAGGAAATAGCACCTCTGTAGCTGGGTAAGATTGAACGCAACAACCAATGAAAATCGTTCACATGATTCTTCCGAGTGTTTCGCTGGAGCTCATCACATGTTTGAGCGCAGAGTAAGTCGTCCCCTGTTTTAATGTTACAACAAATTCACAACTTGTTTGACAGAAAAAATGACAAGTTGATCGCTGTTAGAGAATGTTGCCCACATAATTAGCATCTGTTTTTCAATGCTTAGCATCATTGTAGCCTAAATTTAGCAACAATTTACCAGCTTGTGCTCTCTCCCTCACACACACTCACACCATGCATAGGCTGCATGCACACATGCAGAGAATTAATAATGATTTACGTATACTGTAGAGAGAGTCCTGTAAAAGTAGCCTATACTGTTTGTGAAGCACATAGCCTTCTGATAAACTATTCAGAGATGGACATCAGAAAATTCTTCCTGAACAGAGGCAGAGGGAGAGGAACAGTGAGGAGAGATGAGGAGGATGAGGGTGGTATGATAATTGCCCACATTAACGGTAACATTAACATTTATGTTGGTAGCCAGTGCTGTGATTTGATCTATGGTTTAATGGCAAACTTAAATAAGTTTGCTGCATTTGCAAATGTAGCCTATTATTATAGGCTACATTTGGAAATTATCACCAAAAGTCAGTATGAAGGCTTTAGTAGGCTATTTAAGCTACAAAGAACTGCAGTATTGCCAGGATGACTATAGGACCCTTGCCTGGGAGGGA
This sequence comes from Alosa pseudoharengus, assembly GCF_046254945.1. Lineage (NCBI taxonomy): Eukaryota > Metazoa > Chordata > Actinopteri > Clupeiformes > Clupeidae > Alosa > Alosa pseudoharengus. The sequence continues at coordinate 18,620,693 of NW_027468609.1, read as the reverse complement.
AGTATATCTCAATTTTGACTAAAAATAAGCTTCCCTTGTGTTAGGAAAGCCTATTAAATTCATGCAGTGAGTATAGGCCTACTTATATGGCAAGCCGATTGAGCATTTATTCAGATATCTTGGTATCAGGCATAATTGTCATGTACATGCAAGCCATTTCTGTCCACTAGTTTACTAGTGAGACATTTCTGTGTGAACTAGTTAACTAGTGACAGCCAAAATGCTCACTAGTTAACTAGTAAGGCCCAAATTCTCTTTAGTTAACTAGTTCATATGTTTCATATCTTACTAGTTAACTAGTAATGTTCAGCATGTTCACTAGTTAACTAGTCGACACTGAAATGTGCACTAGTTAACTAGTTTAAAGACTTCTATATTTTACTACTCAACTAGTAAGGTACAGAAATGTTTACTAGCTGACTACTGAATGTCAAATTCCCACTTGTTAACTTCTATTTAATTTGGCCAGCCGCTTGGGCATTTATTCTGATATCTTGATATCAGGCCAACATGCAAGCCATGTTTGTGCACACTAGTTAACTAGTGAACACATATTAGCTTCACTAGTGAGAGCCAGAAATGTCCACTAGTTAACTAGTAAAGGCCAAAATGCATACCAGTCAGCTAGTTGAAGGCTTTTGGGTCTCACTAGTTAACTAGTGACAGCCAAAAATGTGCACATGTTTACTAGTGAAGGCAAAACTCCTCACTAGTTAACTAGTTGGAGTAGGTCAATGTCACTAGTTAACTAGTGAACCATAAATGGCTTACTAGCTAGCTAGGTGATGGCAGCAGGCTCACTAGTTAACTAGTTGATGCATCCTTTGTCCAAACTAGTTAACTAGTGAGGTCATAAATGTATACTAGTAAACTAGTTGAAGCTTAAATTCACACTAGTCAGCTAGTGGCGCAGAGTTAAAATTAGGAGGCGGAGAACTCTGGAAATTGAGGCTTTCTATTGGCTCCCTATGTCCAAATAGAACATGACAACCAATCACAGCGCAGAATTTCACAAAATCCCACCCACAACATTTGCATGTGGCACACAAGTTAACATGCTGGCCAAAGGAACTTTAACTAGTAAACTATTGGCTTCAATGTGACACTTACATGTAAACTAGTGAAGGCAGAACTGCTCACTAGTTAACTAGTGAAGACACAAATGCCCACTAGTTAACTAGTGAGGTCAAAAAAGTGTCACTAGTTTACTAGTGTGCACCAAAACACCCACTAGTGAACTAGTGATGGCAATTTACATTCGACTAGTTAACTAGTGAGGTGCAAAAATGGTGCTCCAAAACGCCCACTAGTTAACTAGTGAAGGCCATTTCAGCCCCACTAGCAGGGGCGGACTGGGACCAAAAATCGGCCCTGGCATATTTGGCCCAAGCGGCCCTCAAATTGGTCGGGCACACCTAATTAAATACAAAATCCTTGCATTTCCCTTAAATATGCATATATTTTCAACTGTCATGGAGCACTGAAAGTGATGTAGGCCTCATTGGCTATCACTCTGACCAATGAGAGAAGCCATAGAGCACATGATCTCCATATTCAAGTAGGCTATACAAGCAATTATTAAAGAAGAGTTTTTGCTTGAATTCAAAGTATCATTTCAAATGATTCAATAGGCTACATTTAAACTATACAATGTTCAATTGACAGCAGCACCAAACAATTACTGAAGCCTATGTGTAAATAGATAATTACCTAGATTGCCGTATACATTAATGTAATTTATACCAGTTATCACTGTGGACAACCGAAACAACACGAAATAAACAGGGCTGTTGCTGGAAATATTTTATTCATGTGGGCTATAGCCTACTACCTACCTACATTGCTGGTACATTTTGGAAGAGTATAGCTACATGAACTAATTATCTTTAATGTTTTCCAGTAGCCTATCGTATAGTTTATATATAGCGGCTTGTGCATGAATATGACTTGACGTTTTGTAGCCTACATTTCTGTCAGTCTACAGTCTTTTAGCCCATCTTTACCATGATCAACTAGGCTCTACACTCTCCACCGCCTGCTCACTGTCCCTCTGCTCTGTATGCTTGCTTACATCCTCGTTCAAACTCAACGAACTTCAACATGTTGCTGACATATGCTAGCCTACTTGCAATATTGTATTTTTAAAGCTTCTACATTGGTGTTACTTTTGCATAATTGTCACTACCAGCACCCGCCGCAATTTCGTGTAGGCTCTGAGCCAAAATGGGAGGGGTGGGGCCTGACGTGAGCTGTTATTGGATCAGTCGAGTGTCAATATAGAAATGTAACCAATGGGCCGCTGATTGTCCTTCCTTTGGGCCGATCGTTGGCCAAAATGATTAAATTATATATATACTGTAGCCTGTTCTATCGGCCCAAAAGGTGCGTCGGCCCACCGGGAAAATGCCCGGTATGCCAGATGGCCAGTCCGCCCATGCCCACTAGTTAACTAGTGAGATGCCAAAATGGTCACTTGTTAACATGTAAAGGCAAAAATACCCTCTAGTTTACTAGTGAGGGTGTTGTGGGCCTTACTAGTTAATTAGTGGCATGTATATTTTGTTCACTAGTTAACTAGTTACACCTAAAAAGAGAAATAAGCTGACCGTTTTTGTCCACTAGTTAACTAGAGGAACAATTGAAGTCTCACTAGTTTGCATGTGTGACAGTGAAGCAGCTCACTAGTTAACTAGTGCCTGAAACGGCTATTATGCAAATTCTAATGAGAGGATGGGTAAAAGACTCCTATTGGGTATTATGTAAGAATCCCACCCAGTCTAAATGTAAATTTACTGTTCATAGCCTCGCGATCAGGTCCTGATGGGTGCCCCTAGTGGCTAAAGTGACACACTGCTCTGTAACGGTACTTCAGATAGTAAAGCAGAGCCTGCAGTATGCAGTATCTCATATTCTGTCAAAATGGTTTTTAATAATAACAGGGAAACCCCATGCTTTAACTTGGTGAGCTCTTAGTGATCCACACCAAAGATTCAAGGGATCGATTTTAATATTATTCTTGGTTTATTGTTGCTAGGCAACCACAGACATAAATGTATCCATTCAGTTGCGCTTTTCTGATTAATAACTGAAAAACAAAAAATTTTACACATTAACTGCACATGGTTTCAAAAGTAATTAAAAGCTCAAAGATCAAGAAAAAAACTTCATACACTTCTAAGGAATTGAACCCTGGTCTCCCACATGATCTCCTGCTGCGTAACCACTTGAGCTAGTCTTGCCACATCAGCAATGCTATCATCCATGTTCATGTTACTGAAACGTTTTGTTGCTAGGCAACCATATACAAATGCCTTCAGTTTTATCACGATTTTCAGACTAATAACTGAAAAACTAAAGATTGTAGACATTAACTGAACAAAGATTACAGCAATACACCACAACTTTGTCACTAGACATGTTATCAAAACATATTTTTATGCTCAAACGATCTTAGTTTATAAAAGTTTGCTCTTAGAACAGCCTGGACGAAGTCAGCCATGTTTTCTAGGTTTCTGAGTCCTAAATGGACTAATCACTATCCTTGTTCCGCCTTCTTTATTTGCATGCAAGTGCGACATTGACCTCTCCAGAATAAGTCCCGCCTCCGTAACTTCCGTATCCATCCAACTTCCGGGCGTGGATTGTCTATGGGAAATAACATGGCGTTTCGAAATATCATACCGGTAAAACATCTGTAGGTAGCGAAGTTGAAAAAGCTGGTGGGCAGATTGGCCTACACACTTCTGCCATCTAGTTTCCACTGGATTTTCGGATTGTTGGTGCCGTTTAAGTAGTATACTATAGACCAGGGGTCTCCAACCTTTTTGGGAATGAGGGCTACATGAAGACCCGAAATCATATGGAGGGCTACTCATTTAAAACAAACATACCCTCACCCCTTTTTTGCGAGGGTAGTCCTCCTAAATAATAGGCCTATGTGATTTTTACTTTTAAATGATCATTATTTGTGCAGGCCTATACGTCTTTATATATTAAGCAACTGTATTTTCAAATTTAATATCAATAACCTATGCAACACTACCAACATTTTTGTTCAGTTTGTTCATTTCAAAGTTTGCATGGGGAATCTAATCTATTTTTTTTTTTTTTTTACAAAAAAACTTTCTTTTTGTGCAATTAATAATTTGGGTTACAATTTGTACCCAATTTATACCAACCCACCATTATGAATTCAGGGGATGTTAAGTTCTGATTTCAGTGGACAATTCGGTTTTAACATTTCAATAGTAATCGCCCACACCACCCTAACATATGAAAACTCCTTTTAAAGTTATTGCACACCTGAAATGATCCATGATCTGACAAAAAAGGGTAATGCACAGTCCTGCTCAGTCATGCATGCTATAACATTTTTAGCGCTATTATACGGCAGTTGCCTACGGAGGAGAAAAGGCCTGTGAGCTAAAGCAATTGTTTTTCAGTCCTTGAACAATCATGCAAGAACCGTATTTGACGAACATGGAATGGCCACAGAACTTTTGCAAAGATATGCTTTCATTGGCTACACCAGACAAGCAAGTTTTTTCCCCCTTTACTGTCTATGCGTGCGAGCAGCGTGTGCGCTCCGCTTCCGTTGTTGTTTAAAGATTGAATGGGAAACGGATTTGAAGCCAAAGGCTAAATTTTAACGCAGCTACAATTTATAAGGTATCACCAATATCAATTTATTGTTACAGATGTATGGCTACATACATTCTTAAAATGGTTCTGGTCTAGACTTAAATATCTATTGAAAACTTCACAATGGAGCGTGTTTTTAGAGCGTGATCTGCAGGTGACCTGTTGGCTATTTTTTAGAAAGTGCGCTGGGGGCGCCTCATAGCCGTCCCGCGGGCTACCTGGTGCCCGCGGGCACCGTGTTGGAGACCACTGCTATAGACTATACTACTTAAATGGCACCGAAAATCAAAAAATCCAGTGGAAACTAGATTGCAGAAGTGTGTAGGCCAATCTGCCCAGCAGCTTTTTCTACTTTGTCACCTACAGAGTTTGACAGGTACGATCTTTCAAAACGCCATGTTATTTCCCATAGACAATCCATGCCCGGAAGTTGGATGGATACGGAAGTTAGGAGGCGGGACTTATTCTGGAGAGGTCTATTGCGCACTAGTTAACTAGTGGCCAATGTTACGTCCCACTAGTTAACTAGTTGCACAACATGCCAGCCGTTTGTGTATTTATTCAAATTCCACTAGTTTACTAGTGTGAGGGGCATTTTTCTCCTGCTAGTTCATTATGGACAGTGTTTTGTCCTCACTAGCTAACATGTAAGGCTCAAAATTCCCTCTATAAGCTAGTGAAAGGCATTATAATGCAGATATGCTCACTAGTTAACTAGTGAGCATGTCCTGTTCCATTACTAGTGAACTAGTAAGGCCAAACATGTCAACTAGTTAACTAGTGAAGGCCAATTTGTCACTAGTTAACTAGTAAGAGTACCTTTTGCATTACTAGTGAACTAGATAGCTCCAAAAACAGCCACTAGTGTGTGTGAGCTGCTTCACTGCCACACATGCAAACTAGTGAGACTTAAATTGTTCCACTAGTTAACTAGTGGACAAAAATGGTCAGCTTGTTTGTGTTTTTAGGTGTAACTAGTTAACTAGTGAACAAAATATGCATGCCACTAGTTAACTAGTAAGGCCCACAACACCCTCACTAGTAAACTAGTGGGTATTTTGGCCTTTACATGTTAACAAGTGACCATTTTGGCATCTCATTAGTTAACTAGTGGGGCTGAAATAGCCTTCACTAGTTAACTAGTGGGCATTTTGGGGCACACTAGTAAACTAGTGACACTTTTTAGACCTCACTAGTTAACTAGTGGGCAGTTCTGCCTTCACTAGTTTACATGTAAGTGTCACACTGAAGCCACTAGTTTACTAGCTAGAGTACCTTTGGCCAGCATGTTAACTCATGCATTGAGTGCCAAAAACGTAATATTACGTTTTTAGCTTTTTTTTTTTAATTACGAAACTAGACACTCTTACACCTTATATGTGATTTTGGGAACTCTGGGATGAATGGAAATGAAATATATGACGATCGAAAACTCATGAAAACGCACAATCTGGACATTTTATCATAACTCGTTGCCGCTTTGGGTCGAATCAGTGACGCATGCACGTCATCTCAAAACCAGGCCATTTTCGTGGGTCTATCACTAGGTGGCAGTCTCGCCAGGTCTCGCTTGATCACTTCCCGGAAAGTTTACAGGCAACACTTCATATTTCATGAAAGACGTTATATCTCCATTTCTAGAAAAAAACAGCGATTTTGATGTAAACTAGCCATTGTTTAGCTTGAAATTTCTCAGGAACAGAGGCGTGTAGAAATACACGGTTTGCACCCACTGAGAGCTTAAAGTCTCACCTTTTAAATGAGCCATTGTATGTGTTCATTAACCTGACCCTAGCCAGATGAATTTCGTTCCGCTTAGCTCCGCCTAGCTTCACTCACATCCATCTGGGACCTCTTCAATTGAGAGTGATTTCTGCAACCGACTTTATGGTTCAGCCAATCAGGACGCAGGGCGGGAGTTTCATAGATGTGACATAGCGTAGAAGCAACTGTGACACTGTTATTAGCGTCACGGGTTGGCTTCGATGTGAGTGGTTGAAGTAGCACGTCAATAGATGACGGACAAGTGGCTTATTCAATCATATGCAATCATTTTTTGATTAGGCCCAGCCTTCTGAAACAACACTTCAATGGATCGGTTCCAGATGGATGAGTGGAGCTAGGCGGAGCGAAATTCATCTGGCTAGGGTCAGGTTATGTGTTCATAGCTATAACACAGAATATGCTGTGGCTGTACAAAAATCATCAACAATGGTCTAGATTGCTGGCACTCTAGGACAAAGCTTCCGAACAGCTTGGCATTCAATGAGTTAACTTGTGTGCCACATGCAAATGTTGTGGGTGGGATTTCGTGAAATTCTGCACTGTGATTGGTTGTCATGTTCTATTTGGACATAGGGAGCCAATAGAAAGCCTCAATTTCCAGAATTCTCCACCTCCTAATTTGAATTCTGCGCCACTAGTTGACTAGTGTGAATTTTGTCTTGAACTAGTTTACTAGTATACATTTATGACCTCACTAGTTAACTAGTTTGGACAAATGATGCATCAACTAGTTAACTAGTGAGCCTACTGCCATCACCTAGCTAGCTAGTAAGGCATTTATGGTTCACTAGTTAACTAGTGACATTGACCTACTGCAACTAGTAAACTAGTGAGGTGTTTTGCCTTCACTAGTAAACATGTGCACATTTTTAGCTGTTACTAGTTAACTAGTGAGACCCAAAAGCCTTCAACTAGCTGACTGGTATGCATTTTGGCCTTTACTAGTTAACTAGTACACATTTATGGCTGTCACTAGTTAACTAGTTCACACAAACATGGCTCGGTAGTTAACTAATTGACAAAAATGGCTTACATGTACATGACAATTATGCCTGATATCAAGATATCAGAATAAATGCTCAATCGGCTTGCCATATACTTATGCCTATGTGTTTGAATGTTGCTGGATAGTGGCTGCTACAACAATTGAGGGAGAGAGTGCTGGTCCTACAGTATGACAGTAGCCTACCCCTAGGCTAGCCGTTTATTTCATATTGCGCGCACATTTTATTTTTATTTTTTATGTATTGGGAGTTGGGGGCCTGTGCCCCAGCAAAGCTCTAGATTTAGAATTGCCCCTGGAGGGACCCATCCTTGACTTTGAGAAACGACCCTAATCTCCCCCGAATGTTCCTCTGAGAGACACAGGAAGTCATTCCTTCCAATGGCAATCAAACTCTACAACTTTTCACCTCTTTGCCACAGTAATGTTAGCCTGGGAAAAACCCAGACGTACTTCCGGCAAATTCGAGATTCGCTCTGAAAATCCGTCTGGCCAAGAACCCATTCTAGCCCATTTCCAATTTTCCTAGATCGAGGCACCAATCAGAACCCTTGAGGCGGGCTTTACATGATGACGATAGCGCACCCTGTTGAAGAAGCCGGGTTTTTAAAAAAAAAAAAACAACCATGGCTGCTGCCGCTTGTTTGAAGCTGATATCACGTTGGTTTAAGACAGGGAGTTAGAAGTTTCTTAACTGCTTTTTTATGTTGGAATATGCAACATTGTACAAACATGTATGTAAGAGATACCTATGTGATATCTGCAACAGTGGTAGGCTAATGAAAACGGTTTGATATTCTGTTCATTTATAGGACTATAGTAGCTGGACACATAGCCGACAGAAAACACATAGGCTACTTTTGAATTGGTGTGCTATGCGAGCATAACTCGAATGCTACACTTCAGTGTTTGCCTTGAAACAATTCCGGCATAATTGCTTTGAACATTTCAGTCTCTCGTCCCCCATTCCTGCTTTATATGTCCTGGTCAGCCAGAAAGGACGAATGAAACAAAATGCTCGTTTGAACGTGAACGGTTTTGTTCAGAGCTGAAAATGCAATTGTGTTTGACAGAGGGCAGATGTAAATTGCTAGTGACAAAATATTAGCTTTCAGTGTGGCACGATGTCTTTGTAAATTAGCCTACGTTTAATTAAAAAGTGGTTAATTCTTCCTGCTTCTCCCTACAACCAGACAGTGTTGCAAATTGTGTTTCCGTCACTCTGTCTCTTTCGTTGCTCTGATTGGTTTTTGGCCTCTCCTTTTGCGTCTGAGGCATTTTGATCGGCTTCCCTTCCCCAGACCCACTCTCAGTTACGACTGAGAAGGGTCTGGTTTTAACCGGTTTTAACAAGACTGATGTTTTACACACACACCACATCCTCTCAATTTCACTGGAAAATGTGAGGTCGAGAGAGAGAGAGATTTTGGGTAAGTAAGTATTTTATTATTATTTCATTTTATTTATGATATTATTGTTTTTATTAATATAATTTATTATTTTATTATTATTTTTTATTATATAGCACATTTTCTAGCACAAAAGGGTGACTCAAAGAGTTTCCCATCATAGACAAAGACAACATAAACACTGAAAAGTAAGTCCATGGGCAATGCAGATTCTCCTGGTGTGAGCAACACGGTTCTCCCGGTGAGAACAAAGCACAACATGGTGCGCTTCAACAGTCCGATCAGGAAAAGCTAACGATGAGTCGTCTTTGCTCCAGGAGCACACGTCAGCCTGATGTCCTCAGCGAACCCTCTGAGCAGACGCTGGAAAGCCAGCCCGCAGAGCAGTAAACTCAGTTGACCTCTGACAGTGATAGATCCTCGGTCGCAAGACCCAAGGCACACACACACAGTGGCCTGCACAGGCTTCTTGAAGGGTAGGGGCGAAAAAAAGGGTGCCCTCACTACATGGGATCCCAACCTTATACAAAAGGTTATGAGGTGTCAAGCATGAGCCTCTGTGGCCCATGGGCACAGAAATGAAGAGAGCCTGCCCTGGCCTAAAGTGCTCATTGAAAAAGAAAATATGGACAGTGCAGATGAAAACATCAAAATGTCAGCTAGATATTAGCCCAACTGATCTGCCCCTTGCAGAAATACAGAAAAAGTATTTGGTAGCACCGTAGACTCGCATCATGGCACTGACTTCGGTAAAAAACCTTCCCTAGAGAGCACTTAGGCCCCACACCAGTGTACACACACACACACACGAACACACACACACACACACACACGTATGCAATTTCTCAAGGCATGGCAAGGCTATTTTATGTATATAAGAAGTCAGCAAGCATCACAACATTTAAAATATTGTAAAAGTAATACAATTATTAAAAGAGGGTGTGTGAGAGAGAAAGAAATAGATTGTGTGTGTTTGTGTAACACAGTTTGTGTTTTGCCGATCCAGACAGAGCACTCTCATGGGTAAATTTGTGTTTTTTGTTTCTTTTTCTCTCCCAAGTGATTTTTGCAATTTCACTGTGGTTACGTAGGCTATGCTCTCTGCAGCTTTATTGCCTGCTGTTGCCTCCAGTAGAGCACTGGGTGGCTCTGAGTAAGTACCATTATCTGCAAGCCAATGCATCACACTGGCAATGTAATCCAATACAGAGCACACACACACACACACACACCTACACACATGCTTACCTACACACACATACACACACACAGAGAAAGACACAGACACACACACCTCTGGGGATGAAGTTACAGCTGGCCTTCCCTCGTCATAATGAAAACCTGGGGCACTCGTATCTTTCAGAAGTCGACAGTCAAGCGCCCACTACTGTCTGTGTTCTCCCTTCGGAGGGATACACACACATGCGCGCACACACACACACACACACACACTCTCACACACACCTACTGTACATTCGGTCAGGAAATATTGAGGTCTGCAAAAGTTATTGTGGTCATTTTCATACATCGCCAACACACACACGTAGACAAACAGGTAGGAAACACTAGAAGACGTGTTTACATACACACATGCACACACTAATACGCACAAACATAGGCATGTAAATGAACACAAACACGCACATAGACTCGCGCAAATACACTCACACAAACACATTGCCATTAAGCCACATATTTGGACACATACTGTACGTGAAGAAACCCACTGTGACATTACTGTGGGTGTCGTAAATGTACAGTATATTTATAAATGTCATCATGCATCTACTCTGTAAAGCTTCAGAGAAACAGGAGGCTGGTTAGAGGCCCCTTCCTGTTGAAGATGCATTGGGCAACTTTTTCATTGACAGCTTTAGTCACCGGTCCATCCATGCTACCGTGTGTGTGTGTGAGAGTGTGTGCTGATGTGCTACCGTGTGTGTGTGTGCTGATGTGTTATTGTGTGTGTGTGTGTGTGTGTTCTGATGCACTATACTGTATGTATGTCTATGAAACTGGGTCAACATTTGAAGTGAAACTCTAATGTTGTCCTCTTAATGTTTGACAAGTTATCACCAGGCAAAAGTTTAAAGTTGTTTACTGTTGTGTACAGACTATTTACAAAGTAACAGTGTTTTGAAAAGTATTTTTTTTATCTTTTTGAATGATATTGCACTGCAAGACAAAGCATGCACTGAAATGCTAAAACACAGTTTTTTTTAGTTCACCGGTGTGCTTTGATGTCCTTTTTATCGCCTTCCATTATTCTCAAGTCTTTTTCTTCTTTCACTGTTTCTTTTTTTCCCCTTTGTGGTCTTGTATCGGCCGATGGTGTGGACGTCAGGCAGTTTTGTTACTTCTCTGTTTGTGCGTGGGATAGCATTACAGCACAAAAAATAACACACATAACATAGCAGCCCATACGTCAACATGAGTCTGACGTATGGGCTGCTATGTTAGCCTAACACACACACACACACACATACATCCGGTAGCACATCAGCAAATGCACACACACACACACACACACACACACACACAAACAAACCCACAGCAGCAGCACACACACACACACACACATACATACAAACCCACAGCAGCAGCACATGCATGCACACACACACACACACATACAAACCCACAGCAACAGCACATCATGTTCCTCCTCTGCAGCCACTGACTCATAAAGAACTGCACACAGAACAACTGAACGTTATAAAGCAAAAGACGGTCATAGGGAGAATGGTGTGTGTGTGTGTTTTCTGCTCTGACCGGAGTACCCCACTGACTGTCCTGCAGGCAGAGGAGAGATCCGATCCCTGCTTGTACTTATAATTTGATTCCTGTAAATTGTTGTTTCTGTTATGTTTTTTTTGTTTCTTTTTTTGTTGTCATTGTGTGTGTGTGGGGGGAATAAAGAATGAGAGTGAGAGAAAGAATTTGAGATGATAGGATGTATTTGAGAGTAAGATTGTGTGTGTGCATGGTTGTCTGTGTATGAGAAAGTAAGTGTGGGTGTGAACATGTGAGAGTAAGAGTGTTTGTGTGTGTGTGTGTGTGTGTGTCAGCGAGACATAGGATGTTTTGTACTTTGTGGTTTTGACTATGGTGTGTAAGTGTGTGTGCCGTCCTTCGGATGAGACGTTAAACCGAGGTCCTGACTCACTGTGGTCATTAAAGATCCCATGGCACTTATCACAAAGAATAAGGAGCTCCCCGCTGACCTGGCTAAATTCCCAACCTGGCTTATTCAATCTGCCCCCCTAATCACCCCCCAGCCCAGTGTAGCCTCACTACCTCACTCTTCACCTCAAGCTGGTGTGTGGTGAGCATTCTGGTGCACGCCAATGCATTCTGGTGCACACCACCAATATGTAGCACCCAGGTGGGTGCTACACATTGGTGGTGGTTAGTGAGGTTCCCCCTTCATTATAAAGCGCTTTGAGTGTCGAGAAAAGTGCTATATAAATGAAACATGTTGTTGTTGTGTGTGTTTGTGTGGGGTTGTGATCCTCCTGAGTGAGTATACTTTACCTTTCTATCTATCTTTTTATTTGCTGACTCAGAGGACCAGTGCCGGTCATGCTGAACATGAAAGTGCTGATGACACATGCAAACACACACACACACACACACACATACCAACACACCAATGCTGAACACGGTTCCTGCTGGTGACACATACCTGGGGGTGTCATTACCCCGCTTCCACACACACACACACACACACACACACACATACATACAAAACACACACATGCAAACACAAACACACACATTTACACAGGCAAGCAAACATACACATAAACAAACAAACATTCACACACACTGCATAAAGCAAATGATTACACACTTCTCACATGCAGCAGATCCATTTCCCTAAAATACACCATGGACACATTACACCTCCACACACCCACACACAAAAACATATACATGTACACACACACACACACCCTCACAGACACAGAGATAGAGAGAGAGAGAGATGCACTCACATACAGACATGCACACACAAACAAACATACTAACACAGAGTCAGTCACACTCACAAAACCACACAGTTACACCCATTCCGGTACAGCTGTCTGTTTCCCTCAGATGATCATTAAGGGACTGAACTTTAGAGCACTTAACTAAACAAAATTGTTTTTTTGCCTTCTCATTATTAACTTGCTCACATCCTGAATTACACAACAGCCTTGCAGCAAAATAGTTGGAACTAATGGAAAATGATTAAGCTGGGGTTGAGGTGATATTCAAGAGAGGAATGATTAAGCTGGACATCTGTGTGGTTGAGGTGATATTCATGAGAGGAATGAATAAGCTGGACATCTCTGTGGTTGAGGTGGTATTCTGGAGTGGAATGATTAAGCTGTAATGTTATATACAGTTGTATGCAAAAGTTTGGGCACCCCTTACGAAAACCACTGCATCAGTTTGTCACTTGCTGAGCTTTTGAAGCAGCAACTTCATTTTAACATATGTTATACCTTATGGTAACAGAAACATCTCAGTAGTGAAATAACTTTTATTGGTCCAACAGAAACATATTTATGTGCATTTAAAGAAAAATAGGCATGTGCATAAATTTGGGCACCCCAAAGAAATAATTCCATTAATATTTAGTATTGCCTCCTTTTGCTGCAATAACGGCCTGTAGACGCCTCCTGTAGCCAAGGACAAGTCCCTTAAGTCTGGCAGGTGGTATTTTGGCCCATTCCTCCACACAAAACGCCTCCAGTTCAGTCAGGTTTCTTGGCCTCCGTGCGTGGACAGCCTTCTTCAAATAAATCCATACATTTTCAATGATGTTAAGATCTGGGGACAGGGATGGCCATTCCAGAACATTGTATCGGTGCTTCTGCATGAATTCCTTGGTGGATTTTGAACGGTGCTTAGGATCATTGTCCTGCTGAAAGATCCAACCCCGGCGTAGCTTCAACTTTTGGACTGACTCTTGAACATTCTTGTCAAGAATCTCCTGATACTTTAAGGAATTCATGTGGCCCTCAACTTTAACAAGTTTTCCAGTGCCTGTGCTAGCCACACAGCCCCATAACATGATGGATCCTCCACCAAACTTTACAGTGGGCAACAAGTTCTTTTCATGGAATGCAGTGTGTTTTTTCCGCCATGCATACCTGTTCGTGTTATGACCAAATAACTCAATCTTGGTCTCATCTGACCACAGTATTTTGTTCCAAAATGCTTCTGGCTTGTCCAGATGTGCTGTGACTGTTCCTGTGGCCTTCCATTTCACAACTACATTTCTGACTGTGGAGACAGACAGTCTAAACCTGTCAGATAATTTTTTGTACCCTTCTCCTAATTCATAATGTTGGATTATCTTAGCTTTCAGGTCAGTGGAGAGTTGTTTTGAGGTCCCCATGTTGCCACTCTCTAAGAAAGAACCTAGGACAAGCACAGCCAGCTATTACCTATGTTAAATAGCCTTTTTCATGATAAGTTCCACCTGTCTTTGTAATTGAAGGTCTAACGAGCTAATCAAAGCAGTTTTGTGCTGCAACCTGTCAGCTATAAATCCGTACAGGTCTTGAAATGAATGCTATTAAAAGGGTGCCCAAACTTTTGCACATCCCATTTTTTGCATTTTATTTTATTGTAATAAAACTATGTAATGCTACTCTAAGAATTTTGGTCTGGAAAACACTCAAACGTCTACATCTTTGTAGGAAAACAAATCTTGTTGCTGTGATCTTCTATTATAAAGGAAGAGCAAATTGTCATGAAATCTCAGAGGGGTGCCCAAACTTTTGCATACGACTGTATATCTTGGTTGATGTGCGGCTGGGTTGTTCTGTTCTCTTCAGTATCTGGTCATGGGTGAGGCAAGAGGACCTTAGTGAGACCCAATGCCAGTGCAGGAAAGCGTCCGGATGTGATGGGAACATAAACCAGACAGGGCTGAGCTCAGCTCTGCGCTATCTGCTCTGTGATTGGCCAAGGTCAGGGTCTGGTGCCTGCCCTCCCTTTCGCCTCACTCAGGATGCCCACTGGAGACAGTCTCAAAGGCCACCCCATTGACCCTCACACACACACACACACACACACACACACACACACACACAGGACAGTTTGTTCAGTGCTGATAGAGGTGTATTGGTGTGTGTGTGTGTGTGTATGTGAGAGAGATAGACGGAGAGAGAGAGTGTGTTCATGTGTGTGTGTGAGAGAGAGAGTGTTCATGGGTGTGTGTATGTGTATACATGATTGGACATTGAGGGAGGAGAAGAAGATACTGAATATACAGAGAGAATGAGAGAAAGAGACTGTAGAGCACAGGAACTAATGAGTAACCAGGAGGACTCTCTCACACACACAAACACATACACAAACACACACACCTGCATTATTATCAACATAAACTAGTGATTAACCGGGAGGAAATGGGGCTGTGATCTACTTGTACTCTTCTTAGGTTTAGGTTTCAAAATATAAACATACAACCCACATCCACATAAATAAACAAATGCACACACACACACATCCTGCCAAATACATACATGCACACGCGAACACACACAATAACCACATCAGACACACACACACATGGACAAACACTCACACACACACAGCACACGGAGTGTGTGTTGCTGTCTCTGTTGGTAGCCTGGGGGGAATACCTGGTGGGTGCTGGGACTTGCTCCCTGTGAGGCTGTGTTGAAACCCCATCTGAAAGGGAGCAAGTAATGGGCATAATTTTAGCCATAACTCTTTTATGGATGTTCCCATAGCTGGCGCTCTGGGACAAGAGGGGCAGGCACTTCAACCGAGTGTACACACACACACACACACTTCAAACGAGTGTACATGCAGGACTTCAGGAAAGACTCACATGCACATACATACACATACACACACACACACACACACACACACACACACACTTCAAATAAGTGTACACGCAGGACTTCAGCAAAGACTCACTCACTCACACACACACGCACGTGCAAGTGTACACGCAGGACTTCAGAAAACACATACACACACACACACACTGGTGGATCCCCTGAAAATACCTGCATGAGTGCTGCCAGTCCTATAAAAATCTCAGGGCATGCCTGAGAGCAACACACACTGTCTTCATAATACCTTCACACACAGGCAAACACATAATTTCAGCCATAACTCTTTATGAGTATTGTTCTCACTGTTGGATGAATGGCACTTTAAATAAATTCAGATTTCAGCAATCACACGTGCTTTAGGTGAAAATTTCAGATGGTTTCAGCAATCACATGTGCTTCAGGTGAAGATTTCAGAAGATTTCGGCAATCACAGGTGCTTCATTGAGCATGATGTCGCATTTGTTTGTGTTTATATTTAAAATTCAATGTATTGGAACGTCACATATCACCAACTGTCCTGTATTTCCAACCTCTTACGTGTATGTGTCACTTAATATTCATACAAACCAAGACGGCGGATTCCTAAAGAAACGCAAGCACCCACACCATCTAAATTAGCTATGTACCAAAAATTACATTTTACCGTGACTCGAAGAGCTGCAAACAGTCTTGTAAGGCTGCTTGTACAAATCCGCTTGGAGCTCCAGTGGAATTTTGAATTGCGACGAGAATTCTCGGGCTAACCGTTGATTTGCCGTGAGAAAGGTTGGGAACAGGCACCCACCAGCCCAGCACTAAACTCCGAGCGTGGTAAACAAAATCCGATATTTCAGGCAGTAAAAGCCCCCGTAAGAACCAAACTAGATTTTGTTTAACTCTACACACCTATGGCTACTGAAAAATGTTAAGGTTCATTTATCAAATGTTATTTTGAAGTATTAAAAAACATTGTTGTTTTAGAATTTTCGAACAAAATGGTTGGTACGGTAATTAGCACGTTTACAGTACATTATATTTTAACCAAGGACCAAACAAAAACACACAAGAGAAGTAGCTCACCCCTCCTTTCATATTCCCAAAAATTTGTAATTTTTCAGACACAGACTGTCCCGTCTTTGTATCTTTTCAGTTTGCGGCGCCTGGGCTGCCTACAGAGATGGGTTTTTTACAGTATACTCACAGGATGGGCAGCTAGCGGATTGTAAGGAGATGTTCACTAAATGTGACAAAACATGAAAAAACATTTTGTAGGATTGAAAATACATATGATCACTCCACTAGAGTAGTGGGGGAGGGGTTGGTATAGTGGGGGGGGGGGGGTGATATGGGTAGTGGGGGGTGATATGGGGGGGGGGGTAGAGTAGTAGGGGGTGGTATGGGGGGGGGCGGTGGTAGAGTAGTGGGGGGTGGTAGAGTAGTGGCTAAGGAGCTGTGCTCGCATGTAGTAGCATAAAAAAGTTGTGGGTTCAATTCCCGGCTTGCACCACTGTGCCCTTGGGCAATGGACTTAACCCGGAATTGCTCTAGGGAGAATGGCCCTTATAATATGTAATCAACATATCCCTGCTGAAAAAAACACTGGAGATCTGGAAGAAAACCAGCAAAGACCAGCTAAAACCAGCTACCAGCCTTAGCTGCTTTCTAGCTGTTTTTTTCAGCAGGGATGTAAGTCGCTTTGGATAAGTGTCTGCTAAATGAATAAATGAAAATGTAAGTCTGGTGGACACCGAGTTGGTCCTCGAGCACTCTCTGCTTTGTTTATTTCTGGGCATTAGTTCCACATGTTGTGAACACAAATCACAGGCACCAGGCTTGACAAACGCAACAAAAGCATCTTTTGTCTTTGAAAGTTGGAAAACAGTGAATACTCACAAGTTTGTTTGGCCGTGGTCCGTTCATTTGATCAGTTGTACCAAATTAAAAAATGTGCTTGTAATTAATCTGGTTTGGTCCGGCATGGTTTGTTTATTGGCCCAGGCTTCTTATGTAATACATCAAAACCATATCCAATGAGAAAAAACATGGATGATTTCTTCAGTGGGTCCATAACAATAGTTTAAATAATGTAAATAATATCACCACCAATTATGTAACATGTCCGTTAAAAAACAAAAGGAAGAAATGAAGTTGTTTTGATGCTGAAAATGTTTTCTTATCATTCTGACATTTTGACATTCATTCTGACCATGTGTACCAGGGGCTGAATCTTGGTGCTGAAATGTGTGTGTGTCTGTGTATTTAAAGGGACACCAGGCAACGTTTTCGTGTTAATTAATCATCTTCGTAAGTCTGTATATGGTTAAATGACTCATTACAGGGCGAATGAAGAGTCTCTCGCCCGCCCCTACTGCCTGTAGGAAGAATATCCCGCTTGCAAGTTCGGAACACCGACCCGGAGTCCTTCAGGCTCACAAAGTCTCATTCATCGCGAGAAGCAGGATCTGTTTACGGCAAATATCCCCAGTTCAGAGGCAGGCTAACGAAACCCGGCTAGCGATTTTTACAAACGTGTAATGGCAGAGCCAGCGAAGAAGCAGCGAAAACCCTTGACGGAAGATGGAAAGAAGAGGAAAAGAGCTTCAGACCGAGCGAGGGCTCACACACGTATCAACCTTGGTCAAGCTTTTTCAGAATGGCGAGAGCTGAAAGACAGAGAAGGCTCCAAGACAGATGCAGACCTCGCATTCTTGCTTTTACGCTTGTAAGTAACACTTTGATATTTTACTTTGTGTATGGTTGTACTTTCATTGCGTTCGTTATTATCTGTAAATGTGTTGTTTACTGTAGCCTATTTCCAGAGACGGTTGATGAAGTATCTTTGATATTTCTATGAATGTCTGTTAGCTACAGTGGTAGCTAGGTGGCTAGCGGAGATCGTAGTGTGTTTGCTAGCAAACATGGGTATTGTTTTTTAGGTATTTCTTACACCTCTATTCTTTTTTGTGTGGCCACGCGTCATAGTGTTTTATTGGTAGAAAGACTTACATTCCAAGAATTTCTACGATCGTCGCAGTTCTCAGCGAGCTAAGTGGCTAGCGGGCGGAGAATTTGGCTTGTTCTAGCTAGATGGATGATGTCTCTGTGTGTTTGCTAGCAAACATGGGTATTGTTTTTTAGGTAGATCACAGTTCTTATTCCCCTCCTCTCTTTTTGTGGCCACGCGTCAGTGTTTTTTGGTAAAGTGGCTAGCGGAGATTTTTGCTTGATCTAGCATGATTCCCTTCTATGTGGCTAATTTAGCTTCCATGTTGCATCCAGGTGTTGCTTTTATTTGGCGCTGGTGTAGCTTTTTTGCAGTGTGCTTCATAGTGTAGAAGTCGATGAGTCACCGATCGCATTCTGTATTGATCCATAATATGCTACAAATCCTCGTCAGCTACTGTACGTACACACCGCCTACAATGAACCCCAGTCTCAGAATATTTTCCACGACCGTCTTGTTTGCAAATAAGTTACGTGGGCTGACCAAGTTACTGTTAGTGACACTACAACCCCCTCCCGCCCTCCAAACAACACACACACACACACACTTTATCCACTCACCCCCAGCAGTGTAGTCAACAGACAAATGTAGCCTAATTTCAAAGCATTCCACCACAATTACCTATACGCATGCAATTTCACAATGTAATGTTAGAAATGTTGCAAAAATGCTGTCTTATTTTTTCTAGTTACAAGCGCTGGCAGGTTACATCCACACCAAGCAAGACCCAGTCCAGACCACCAAAACCACCTGTTTCCAGTATCACAGAAGACTCAGATCGAGACCAGTATGTTTTCTTACACAGGCTTTATTTATCCTGCCTGTAATTTTGTAGTTCCAGTTACTTATGCACTATTTTACGTTTCAGGGATGTTCCTGTAAATCTTCCTGAGCTTGGTGTGCAGCCTTTGTCTAGAGAGGGAGAAGTTGGTGATTTGGAAATGAGGTGAAGTTCACCGCCATACGATAGTATGGTGTATAGTTTTCAGAGAGGGTTTCTTGATCTGCTTTTTTGTGGCTGTTGGCTTATGTTTTGGAGTCTCTATTTTTCTGCTCGCAGCATGCACTCTATGAGCATCGAAGAACACCACCACGAGTCTTCAGATGAAGAGGGGGCTAATGATTTTAGGAAGACCATGTAAGTGCTGTCCATTAGTCTTTCATTTACTTCCATTTACCTCTTTCTTCTATCTGAAATATCTGTATGTGTTGTCTGAACAGCATTGAGTGTGATGATTTTGGGGCTGATCCAAGTGTCTTGGGTTTGGAGGAAGGAGACAGTTCAGATGAGGATTTTGTCCCTTCTCTTCATTTACGGTATGTTTGCATATTATTTATCAATTTTGGATGGAAGTTGAGCTACATTTGTAAGTCGTAAAGCGCAGCCTATTTCTTTCTAAACTGTTCTACGACATTGTCTAGAATATGAACTCATGTAATCCTTCATGTGAAGTATTTTTTGTAAAGATGATCAATATGCATATTCAACTCTTCAGAATGGTTGGAGACAAAGCGAATGACCTGGCTGAAATCAGTGTGGATGAGGCCGTATTAGACATAGACATGCCCGACCCTCCCGCTCCAGAATCAGAGTCCACCGCACATCTTCACAGAGTACTCTCTGAGGATGATCTGGTCGGTAAAACTGCCAGCATAACATACAACAACAATCTGCTTGATCTCGCCATGCACTTGAAACTACCAGTGCAACAGTGCACCTTTGCAGACAGAGTGCTAGGCGTAGCATGCTCTGGTGCACAACCTTTTCAAGTTGCCATGAAGACACGAGGGACAGGAGTAGTTCTAGAATGGGTAAGGTGTGAAAATTGTCAAAAAGTCAATTATGTAGGGTGCTGTTATTGTTTGACACTTTTGTATGTATGTTTTTATTGTTTCTCACATAACATTGCCATTTCTTTACATTAGTTATGCCCTTTCGGACACTCCGTATGGAAATGGAATTCGCAGCCAACCTTGAAGTTTGGCATGCAGGGCGGTGACTTTATGCTGTCTGCCAATATTCTTCTGTCCGGGAACAACTATAGAAAAGTAGCCCTACTCTTCAAATTTATGTCGATGGGGATGGTTACCGAATCCACATTCTACAGGATCCAGGATGCTTACTGCATAGAGCCGGTGCAGGAGTATTGGGATCAAACTAGAGCAGAAGTCCTAGACCGTTTACGGCAGAAGGACCATGTTGTTCTCCTGGGTGAGGAACAGTCTTACACCTTTGACTAACTTTTACACTGACAATTCTGTATGATATGCTATGACTGTATGATTGGAAGCTGTGATTCTAATGCTTATAATGTCTGTTTGCAATAGGCGATGGCAGAATGGATTCTCCTGGTAAGTTCTGTATGCATACTGTCAAAATTGAGGATCAGATTTTTATGTATGTACTGTGGTACTGCTTTATCATTATCTTCTAATATCTTTGGTTTTATGTTGATGATGCTTTTAGACTGAAATAGCGTCATGGCTGCTCCGAGACTGTTAGATTGTTCTTTTAGCATAACATTTGGCCTGTTATAGGGTGCAACTCTCAAGGTTAAAAATACAAAACTATGTCCAGGCAAAATGTCCACTGTCTCTCACACCTCCCTTTGTGAATTGCATAATCCAAATTAGATTTTTCCTGTGGTTAGAGATTGGGATGTGTAAATTATGTCTGCTGCTTTCTCCTGAGCATGATTGCTAGATCAAAGCCTCTTTCCTCATTGACTGTTATTCAGACGGCCTCTGTAATAACGTACACAAGTTATATGCTGACAGTTGTGCTTTTGCCTCAGGTCATTGTGCACAGTTCTGCACATACACCACAATCGAACAAGACTCCAGAGATGTGGTCCACATTGTTTCCGTTGATAAACGCGAAACAAATAAAAACTCAGTCATCATGGAGAAGGAGTGCTTTGTTCGCACAATGGATGCACTCCTTCCAGAGCTTTCTATAAAGGAAGTGGTCACTGATGCCCACCCACAAATCACCGCATTACTGAGTAAGGAGAACTTTTGGTTATGGTGAAGTCATAAAGACCGTCCCAAGTTCATGTTTGATCGCTGTTCCCACAGGGCCTCATTTTTAACATATATGTAAAAAGAATTTTAAAAAACGTATCATTTTTGTTTACATTGTTTTCATGGCCTCTCTTTGTTATAGATCCGGAGCGTGGCAAATATAAAGCGTGGGGTATTCAGCACTCATTGGATATCTGGCATGCAGCTAAGAGCCTGAGCAAGAGGCTTCGACGGGTATGCATCAGTACATTTACAGACATGTGACCAGTTTCTATATGTTGTCCTGGTGTTGTGAAAAGAAGCTAGCTATTGTGTACCTTGTGTACCTTGATCAGGCTGGGACCGTGAAAAATCAGACTGGTATTCAGCCATGGATCAAGGACATAGTCAACCACTTTTGGTACTGCAGCAAGCATGCGGACACAGAGGAGCAACTCAAGGTATGGTTGAGGGGGAACAAATGTGTTGATTAGGACAGTTTAGTTGACATGCTAGCAGAACATGTTTGTTGCTCCATGCACTGTATAACTTTTTTTATGCAGATGATGTGGGTTGGTGTACTTCACCATGTCTGCAATGAGCACTCTTGGGCAACCAGTTGCTGTGAACATGAGCCACTGGATGAAGACAGCCAGAACAAGCCTTGGATCATACAAGGTAATTTCAACCAATACTGGTGCAGAATTCAACACTGTATGTGAATGTTTTACTGACTGTGTTATGACTATAGGTTCAGCTGCTCACAAGGCACTTACTGCTGTTGTCCTTGACAAAAGATGGCTGATCCTGGTAAAGAAATTCCTAAACTTCAGGTAAATATATGTAAGACATGATTGTGTTCACCCAAGTTATTTTTGAATTTCCAGTATTTCTCACTCAAGTGTTCGTCATGTTTCAAATGCAGCATAGTTGACCTTATTTCAGTGTAATCTGTAATGTGGATTTCATTTTTTATATATATATAACAAAACAACACATGTATTACCACGAGTGTTGTTGTAATTATGTCTCCCACCCACACAGGACCACATCTGATTTGGAGTCATTCCAAAATCATATTTTGATGTATGCAGCAAAGCGCATGGCCTACTCTCCGTTTGTATACAAGACTCGGACATTGCTGGCAGCCATTGATTATAATAAACACAATCAACGCCGCCCTGCACGCAACCAAGATGGACAGAAAATGTAGGTATTTTTGTGACATGGTTATGGTTTTTCTTTTTTTTTTTACCTTGTAGAATGACTAACGACAAACACAAATTGTTCTTGCTCTCTAGTTACAGACGGAAGTACAACAAGAAATCAAAGAGTTGGAGCGTGTACACGATGAAGGAGAAAAAGCAGTACACGTACATTCCAGAGATCCAGAGGGCCATTCTTGCCAGGAGAATGGGAAGTGGGTCTGGTCTTCCCCGCAAACAGACGCTAAGGCCTGATGACCCAAGGCGTCTGGGTGTACTTGCTCCACAACAGCCACCTCCCACATCAGAACTAGTGGCGATTCATGTCTCACGAGGGGACCGTGGTCCCAGAGAATTGGAGGACAATTGAACAGTTTTCATATGGCATATACATGTAAATAATAAAGAATTGATTCTGAAACTTTGTCCAAAATATTTTTTATTTACAAATGTACTGTGAAAAACAACATATACATAAAGTTGGGATGAAAGGTGGTAAGAACTTTTACAATGTGTATGGTAACAAACTATTTACAATATGATAACAACTGCTATGCAGCAAGTATTGTGAAGAATTATGCTAGGCGGGTCACCCTGAAGCCGGTGTACTGCCCTCTGGGGTCAGGGAAAGTGTCCCTTATCCGGCAAACACAGCAGCTGGGTATAACTACTCTGTTGCCCACACCCAGGCGGCCGTGCTGCCACAACACAAACTGCCTATAGGCTGCATGTCTAAACTGGCGCTGTTCCATCCCAGGTTCTGCATTATCGGCTAGTGCAAATATATCATTCCAGGCTGCCCTGGCCAGCTGCAACACACCCTCATCTAAAATATAAAAGTCCATGTAGGCCATTTTACTTATGCAATTCTGTGGACGTTGCCGCCAGCATTTCCTCTCCAGGTCCGTGTTCATCTCCCGACAGTTTCCACAGACACACCAGTGGAGTCCGGCAGGTTCAGGGTCAGGACGCAGGGGCACCTCCAGAAATGATAAGACGTCGAACATCACCCCCGGGGACCTGGTTATAACTCTCTCTAAGATCAGGTCCTTCTGTGAGGCATCAAGTGAATGAAGTGTATCCTAAAACACAAAATAATCTGCATGATTACACAGGTCTTTCAACAAAATAAAAAGGCATCTCTGGTCTAGTTACACTATTTGACAAACCTTCATTTCATTGATTCTTCTTTCTTGAAGATCCTGCAGTCTTCTCTCTTCCTCAGCATCCAGTCTAGCACTCCTCCCCGTCCTGGGGGTTCTCTGTCTGACCGGCCTTGAAGTCGGCCTACCACCAATGGCCTGAGCAATGTACTCCGAGGCTGAGGCTGAGGCTGACGTTGATTCCTGCAATATCACAAAACAGTTGACAATATCTCACTTACTTTACATTTATGAGTTGAATTACGATGGCTTACACTTTTATTTTATGTCACTAAGTCAATGCGTCTGATAATAGGCAATAAAAACGTTGCATCATGATCGAGCTAGAAGAAACGTTATGATATTATCTTAGACAAGCAAAGGTAAACCGTCATTCTACCAGAAATTATAGACCTCGCTAATATAACTTTAGACAAATATTAGCCTCCGATATTTTTTTATGCTCATGCCCACTCTCCCAAAAACAACACGAAAGCAGTAGCCTAGTTCGCCTCGTTCATAGGCTATCGTTCGTTCCCAGTAAAAAAATACTAGTAGGGGCCAGCCTATGCATGACAACACAATTTTGTAGACAAGCAAAGGTAAACAGTCATTCTACCAGATGAAATTATAGGCCTCGCTAATATAACTTTAGACAATATAGCCTCCGATATTTTTTTATGCTCATGCCCACTCTCCCAAAAACAACACGAAAGCAGTAGCCTAGTTCGCCTCATAGGCTATCGTTCGTTTCCAGTAAAAAATACTAGTAGCCTATGCATGACAACACAGTAAAAAAACTCGCCATCAGTTGGAAAATATTACTTTACTTACCTCGGTAGACATAGTTGGATTTGAAATAGCCGGTTCCTCTGCTCAGCAAGGTTTACAGCTGATCAGCTGGGTTGCTCGTGGAGTGGGGTACTTGGAGGGGGGAGGGACAGCAGTTCGTTTTCACGACAGTGTGTTTGAACGCATTTACTCACAGACACTAGGGGGAGCTTCGTTGAGGAAAAAAACACTCAGGCTTGCCTGGTGTCCCTTTAATGTACATTGTAGGGTGTTGTGTGATTAAATTAAGCTAAATGTGTGTGTGTGTGTGTGTGTGTGTGTGTGTGTGCTAAATGTGTGTGTGTGTGTGTGCTAAATGTGTGTATGTGTGTGTGTTGGATGCTGAGGAAGTGTGTTTGATGCTGATGTTTCTCCTCGTCCCCTTGTTTGGCTGGTGCTGTTTGTGTTGGCTGTGTTATTTTAAGGGGCGGTGTGAATCCAGCCTGTGGTGACCTCAGCAATGTGAGGAATGCAGATGGCAGTGTGGGGGGGTTGTGACTGGTGGTGGTGATGGGTTGGGGGGTTGCAACTGATATTGGGGGAGTTTGTGGGGGGGGGGGGTCCGACTAGAATCAGCATCCGGCCTCCAAGCCATCACAACAAGCATCTCTCCAGCACTCCTTCACACACACACACACACACAAACACACACACACACACACACAGACGTACACACACACAGAGACACACAGCACGACAGGCATCTCTCCAGGGCTCCTTCCCCAATCTGATAGCATGGGAACCATCTGGAGGAGTTGACCAGAGAGACGATAAAATAAAATACATTCACACACACAAGTATGTGCACATTAACACATGCACTCACACACGTCTCAAAGTACACACACACACACACACACACACACACACACACACACACACACAAACACACACACTGTCTCACACACAGGGAGACATGGCAAACTGGTGGAATGAAATTCCACTCTTAAAAATAAGCAGTGTTAAACACTGTAAGCCTGAACAGTGATGCACGGTGCCAAATCAATGACAGACTAATTTTCCTCATTGTTAAATTGAGACCATCTCATCATGTCACCATCTCATCATTGATACTTCAAGCTCAAATACCACTTCAACTGCCATGACGACCAGTGTTGCCATGGTGAAAAAAATACACATGCAAAGATGCAAAACACACCATCTGGAACAGAAGAACACCTCTGTGTATGACTTTTTTTCATGATAAAGTGCCTTGATTGAGCGTGTGAAATTGTGCAGATCTGGGCTTGTTTAAAATCTTTCCTTCCAGTTTACTGAGGGAGAACAAGAGGGTCTTTTTACAACTTACAGAGGGACTGGCAACAAAATCCGCACAGCAACACACAACCACTGTGGTGTGTCACAGGAACGAGACAAGGAATGAAAGCTCTGATGGCAGACAGACAGACAGACAGAGAGAGAGAGAGAAAGGGGTGAAAGACTGAGGGGGGGGGGGGTAGAGAAGAAAAAGATAAGAGAAAGAGATTAAAAGAGAGACTGATGAACACAAAGTGATGAAAAGAGAGATAGCAGTAAAGAGCGTGTGGAACACAAATATGAGAGAGGAAGAAAGGAAGAGGAGGGAAGAGAAGGAGAGGAGGGAGAGAAAGAGAAAAGGGGGAGTAGGATGAAAGAGAGAGGAAGGAGAAGAGGAAGATAGAAGGAGAGGAGGGAGAGAAAGAGAAAAGGTAGAGGAGGGGAGAGGAGGAAAGAGAGAGGGAGAGGAGGGAAAAGAGGGGGAGGGGATAGGAGGAAAGAGAGAGGGAGAGAAAGAGAAAAGGTAGAGGAGGGGAGAGGAGGAAATAGAGAGGGAGAGAAAGAGAAGAGGTAGAAGAGGGGAGAGGAGGAAAGAGAGAGGGAGAGGAGGGAAAAGAGGGGGAGGAAGGATAAAAAGAGAAAAGGGAGAGAAGGGAAGAAAGGGGGTGGGAGAAAGGGAGAGGAGGGTGAAAGAGAGAGAAGAGGAAGATAGAGGGAGAGGTGGGAGAGAAAGAGAAAAGGGAGAGGAGGGAGGGAGAGGAGGGAACAAGGCTCACTGACCATAAAATACAAGAGAGAGTTCTCAATCCAAAAAGAATGTGCTTACATTAAAGTTCTGTCTGGTTAAACCAGTTTCTTTATTTCTCTTCTCACACACACATTCACACACACACACACACACACACACACACAAATGGAAGATTAAAAACTGCTGCAGTCTTTGTCATGTGAAGTAATGACCTGCTTGGCCTCCCCTGATGTACACACACACACACACACACACACACACACTGAATAAGGAGAGGGACCCCTTACCCAACCCCTCGGCCAATCAGTTGTTTCCCAGGTAGTCATTCCCAGACACTTACTCAATCACTTAGCCAATCAGCCACCAGCCTCCTCCCACACTTGTTTACTTGGACCCCATTTGTTTACTTATTGAAAGTACAGCCCAGTTAACCCGCACCGAACTATGGTCCGGGTGGTTAGCGTGGTTAGCGATCTCTCTCTCTCTCTCTCTCTCTCTCTCTCTATGTGTTTGTGTGTGTTTATGTGTACGTGTGTGTGTGTGTGTGTGTGTGCATGTGTACATTCCCAACAGTTATTCTTGCATAAATGTTAGTTGTGTTTTAAACAGCGTAATAGTAATCGCATGGTCCAGTGTAAGGTGCATTAGTAGGCAAAAATAAAAACACACTACAGCACAATAAGCTACACTAAAACAGATAGTCATGTTTTTTTCATGTTAATGATTGCATTAAGCTTAAGCATCTAGCTTAGCTAAGGAAGCTTTAAGTTTTATATTTTAAGTGTTACCTTCAGTGTAGTGTCAGCATTTCCCCCCTTTCTTATGTTCAGTACTGAGAGACCACAAGATCACATGCTGTTATGGTATGTTGTGGTGTGTATGATATGGCGTTCAATTTGGACAAAGGCATCAAGCTAAATATTATAACAGTAACAGTAAGGCTCTGTATGTTGCCATGGCAATTCACATTAAGAGTAACATAGCAACACAGTTGCAACACAGCACATATGGTGGTGACTATGACAACATATAGTGTCTCCCATGACGTTTACAACACGGTTATGTGATCCTGATGACGACATTATGACTCACACAAGAACCACTGAGGCAAAGAGAGATAACCAGCGTACATTTTAGATCTGTTTTATCCATCCCAGACCCCATAGAGACACCAAGCAGAAAAAAAAGTGTGATATTATAAGAACCAGAGTTGCTTTAGCCTCCGCTGTTATCTGGTGCAGAACGGGCCTTATCATAGCACACACAACAAGTGACCGTTGCCAGTGCTTCCCTGCAGGGCGAACGGTGCTTTTTTCGTCTTCCAGGTCTTTCATGTGCTGGTCCAAGCATACAGCCTGGACAAACACTAGTCCAGCCAGAATCATCAGTCTCTCCTGAGTTTCCCGCTTCACCATACATGAACAAGCAAACACACTTTGATCAGAATATAGCATCATCCATCTGCACTGTGTGAGTGTGTGTGTGTGTGGGGGGGGGGGGGGTGAATCTGTATGTGTGTGTATGTGGTGAAAGAGCAAGTACATGAAGAAGTGATATTATGTGAGAGAGAGAGAGGGAGAGAGAGAGAGAGAGAGAGAGGGGGAAAACTCTGAGACAGCAGGTTTGTGTGCTTAGGCATCTGTGTGCCTCACATGTTCACATTTGTCTGATAAATGGTCTGTACCTATGTGTGAAATAGAGAGAGAGAAAGAAAGAGTGTTATTGAAACCTGCATGTTGGTGCATGTGTGCATATCATTGAGAGTGTGTGTAACAATGTCTGTGTGTTTGTATGTGTGTGTGTGTGTGTGTGTAATTAATGGTGCATGTAACATAGGGACATGAGTACATTACACACTTCCTAGGAAGTATCAGGGAACATGGGCGTAGATTTAGGTTGGGACGCTAAGGACTAGTCCTAATCAATATTTTAAGATGACAAAATTGTCCCCACCAATATTTTAGCGAGCTCATTTGTGCTGCTGATCATTCCGACAGCCAGCACCACAGTACAAGAAACGTCGTCATATGATTTGCTGAAAATCAGCTGACACGCACGCTACACGCACGGAGTGTGTCAAAGCACAGGCTACTTTGCACTGGCAGTCAAGCGAGCGGTGCCAACGACAACAGTAAGTTAGGGCTGTCTGTATAGGCCTACATAGCCTACCCCAGAGTAAAACATTGTTATCTTCCCTTTGCCCTTCAGTACATGTTTGCCCCTTTTTGTGGTTTGTAGATCAGCTATAAAATACGAAGCTTTTTCATTATGCAGTCTAGGCAAAATAACTAGCCATACAAACTGGCAACTGGTGACCAGGCTTTCAAATGCGGACTGGCAACTGGTGACCAGGCTTTCAAATGCGGATGTGTAAAATAGCATTAGCTGTTAGGATATTAGCCAGGATATTGTCACAGCTTAACCTAACTTCTGTAATCTTTCGACCAAAGTTAGGAGTCATGTTGAATAAGGGTGTGCCGCATGGACAGTCGCATAGGCTATAGCACAGATAGAAGTCATAGAAGACTGTTAGGCTAATTGGGCTACCAATCTTGCAGTCGCAATAAACAATGGATCCGAGACATTTTCCTGTTCCTATATTCTGAATGTGGCCTGCACAATGCAAAGAAATAAAAGATAAACTGGAGCATTTCCATACTCATAGAAATTAACATTGCGAGACACTTATCTCTTCTATGATCTCATCCCAGAAAGATTTTATTTGACTTGTTAGTTTTTTGAACATTTATTTTATCTAATGACATAGCAAACATGATGAATTGAATCCACATATCCTTGCACTTGAGAAACTTTGTTTCACGCCAATTGCGTTCCTGTTCCTCTTAAAGTGACAGGCACTCAATTAGATTTACACACCACAAATGTGATGATATTAAAGACAAGTGTAGCCAAATAATTTAAATATCAATATGATGTATTCAAATTACTATATATAATACAAATTACTATATATAATGCTATAATTAACTAGATGTACCGCATTGCGGTACAAAATATGACCGCCGCTCAGTCCTGTACATCCGTTCCGCGAAAATAAATCACACTTCAATTTGTCTCCATATTTTACTCCATCCCCCACTCTTGAAACTTTTGTGTATGCTTGTTTGGCATGCCTGAGTGTGTGTGTGTGGCTGCACAGAGAGTAGCCTACTGGTGCTGAAAAGGTGAATAGATTGTAGAATAGCCAAAGAAGATGTAGCATTGTTATAAAACCTTTAACATCTCTAAACAATCACAAGTAGGGCAGTTCATCACAGTTCATCCATTGCAACTGGATTGATGAAAGGTCACTTACACCTGTAGGCTACATTGTATTTGGGAAAAGCAAAAGGTATCAGCATAATGTTATTTATTTATTTATTTATTTATTTATTTATTTATAAACAAAAACATCTCTGTCAGTTCCATGCCGTTTTCAACAGCTATCAAAAACAAAGGTCATTTTTGGATGGATGGATTTTTTGTGAATGTTTCTTCTTCTACATAAGATTTTAGTCATCTTTAGTTCATGTAATACTTTATTGTTAATGCACAAATTAAGTAACAGTAGTCTGAAACGTTATTGTTAATGCACAAATTAAGTAACAGTAGTCTGAAACGTAATGCTGTTTTACATCTAGTGGTGCAAATAACTGACATGTCCAAATGGGCCTTGATGAAATGCGTCGCTAGACTGTTCATACACATTTTAAACGGGCCAAAGTTGAAGAGCTGTTGTCCGTTATTGTTCGTGCAAATATGCTGATTCATGTTCCCTTGCATTGTGTAACTGAGGTCCATGGCTAGTCTGGCTTTCACCAGACCAACCTCAATCAAAAAATCAAAAAATAAATAGCGGGCAAATCAGGCTGGGTTCACCAAGCCTAGTCCATAGGCACCCGATATTGTTCACGCTCTGGCTATTCTAAATGCAAAAATGCATCAGGGAGTTATGACAAAACTGTAACTAACAAACTAGATCCTAATAGAAAGCTGTTAGCTTCCCTAAGCTACAGGTAGGCTTATAAGGTAGGCCTATTTACAACATAAATTGTCAATAGGCTATGCTGGCCTCTCCTTTGGAAACCAATGGCTTACGCCTTACAGTAGGCTATCAAGCGGACTTAAACTGCCATATCGTGGCGAAAAGTTGTAGCCTAATAAAATTCACGCAGCTCCATGAGTCAAGGAAAGCGCGAATGAAGTAGCCACTTCTAAATGGGACCCACTACACAGTAGCTTAAGGTGTGTTGCTAAAGCAGCCATAATGAAATGAAGGTGTCATTGTTTGGATACTTCACACACACATGCTTTTTAATTTCACAGACTACTACCAAGCTGGAATCAAAGCACATCGATTCCCCTCTCACACCCTGCACGCACTTAAAAGAAAATAAACAGGCGTCTCAGTCTCACGCATGTATAGGCAAAACTGTATCAGACCGGTGTAACGTTGGTAAATCTTCCATTGCACAGAATGATTTTTGTAGCACATGCAACAAATGACAGTCGAAAGATACAATTACAGTGCTGCTATCAATTTGCTTGGTATAACCGCATTTAGGCCTATAGTTTTCTACAAATTCAATCAATCAAATTGGCCTCCATCACTCAACCAACGCTAACGGTAACATTACCTAGGTCCTTATTGATATTATAAGATTAACGTACCTGCAGTAAAAACCAAGCATGTCCGATAAACATCCTCAGATTTATTTCGGCTTCAAGAAGAAATGGGAATTACATTTCATGTGAACATCATCCTATCCTTATTAGACGTTCTCAGCGGTAAAATAGTCCTTGTAGGAAGCGGCCATTGTTATTCCAACCCACGTTTAACTTCCAACAAAATTACGTCTCACTGCAACGATGCGCCATCTAGTGGACAAACGACTACTTATCGCCAATACTGGAAATAATACTGGTTCTAATACCGATAATATGTGGGTGCCTGTGTGTGTGTGTGCATGTGTATGTGTGCACCGCCATCTACAGGCCAATGAGTGTACAGTCACTAAATGTACACATAATCTATTTTTTTTAAGACCCCCCCATGGATGAAATTCTACGAAACTTGGCATACCCCCAGAGAATGCCAGGTCAATCATACAAATACAATTTGGTGCAGTTCTGAACATCTTAACTGAAGATAGGGGCGATTAAAGCAGAATAATATTGCATTTTCATTTTTTACCGGGGGGGTGCAAATCACAAATGAGTGATTATGGGCCAGATTGATGTGGGCCCTTGAGACCAACATACCATAAAAGATTCTTCATCCTCGGTGCCACGGTTCAGGTAGTTATTTAGGAAAAACTGCTTTTTTTGCGGTTCGGGGGGCCCAGCATGGGGGGGGGGGGGTGGACCCCGGGGACGAAATGAAATTTTTCCGTAAAAGTCTAGTGGGGCTACATACCCACCAAATTGCATGTGTCCCGGTGGTTCGGTGTCCCGGGTATCGTTGACCAAAAATTCAGGAAGTAGATGACGGGGAAAAAAAAAAAAAAAACTTTGACAATCCCTATATGATCCCTACATAATTAACAATATAAGTTTATAGTTTATATGAATTCCAAAATATGAAAAAGAAACCTATGACAACCATCACTTTCTATGTGTGTGTGTGTGTGTGGAGGGTCAATCAAATTCTATGATTGCCACTGATGTGAATGATCACAAATTACAAATCACACAAACCAAATCAAATTTTAAAAAATTGCAAAAGTATCAAAATCGAGATTCTTCACTTGATATTGGTATTGAAACAATAATGTTGGTATCGTGACAACAGTCAGATAACAGATGTGTCCCCACCAAAGCTGAGACCAAACCTACGCCCTTGTCAGGGAAAACAGACAAATGACCAACATGTTCTCAGTCCAGGCCCTCAGTGTCCCTGTTTTTGACCATCTGCCCTACAAACACATTGTGATCAGTATTACCCATCGCTTAGAGCCTCCAGATCTAGAAAAACATAATTGGATCAGTATTACCCATTGCTTAGAACCACCAGATCTAGAAAAACATAATGGGATCAGTATTACCCATCGCTTAGAGCCACCAGATCTAGCAAAACATAATGGGATCAGTATTACCCATCGCTTAGAACCACCAGATCTAGAAAAACATATTGGAATCAGTATTACCCATCGCTTAGAACCACCAGATTTAGAAAAACATTATTGGGATCAGTATTACCCATCGCTTAAAACCACCAGATCTAGAAAAACACATTACTGCACTATCCATCTGCACTACTGTTATGGTATATGTTTGTGCTCAAAGAGGCAAGAGTCATGATCTCTCTCTCCCCCCCCCCCCTCTCTCTCTATCTCATGTAGGTATGCCGACAGCTCATGCAGGTGTGTGTAGTGTAGTGGTCCCACGTTAGGTGTGTATATCATGAGGTGTGTACCACTGAACCTCTAATTTTCATAATTTCCTTCTGTTTCTTTCTCTCCCTCTCTCTCACTCTATCCCCCCTCTTTCTTTCCCACTCTCTCTCTTTCTCTAATCCCCTCTCTGTCTTTCTCTATCTCACTCTCTTTACCCCCCTCTCTTTCTCTACCCCTCTCTCTCTCTTCCTCTCCCTCTCTCTTTCTCTCTCTCTCCCTTTTTCTCTCCATCTCTCTCTCCTTCTCGAATGATGAGTCGCTCCTTCTTGAGGAGTGTGAATCGGCCTCCTCTGCTCCGGCTCCCACTCTCCTGCAAGGATACAAGGAAGTTTATTGTCACATGCATATACTTACTGGATGTAAGAAATGCAGTGAAATTATGTCTGGTGTCAGCCTATTTGTGCATTTATGGGGGGGGGGGGGGTAAAAAGTGCAGTAGAAGAGGGGTTTAGTAGATTAAGTGGCAAGGGCTGCATAAGAGGTGGGGGAGGATTGGGATTGGGGGGGCACCAACAAGGAGCACCCAAGAGCAACAGGGGCAAGGAAAACCTCCCTTACTAAGGAAGAAACCTTGGGCAGATCCAAGGGGCTAACCCAACTGCCAGGGGTCTTGGTGTGTGTGTTGGGGGGATGACAAGGGAGATGGGATAGTGTGCTGTGTATGTGGGGAGAGGGCAGTGTGCAATATGTGTGTTGGAGAAGCTTCCTCATGAGACAATGTGCTGTGTATGTAGGGGAGGGGGGGGGGCATTGTACTGCAAGTATGGTGAAGGGACTTACTATTGCAAGCAGAGTACTGTATGTATGATGTATGTGAGTGATGACAGTGCAGATGTGTGTGTGGGCGGGAGGGGAGTGGAGCAGTGACTGTGTGTGTGTGTGTGTGTGTGTAGTGTGTATGTGGGTAGGTGGGGGCAGTGTGCTGTAAGTATGTAGAGGATATGTGTTGGAGAAGATCCTTAAGACAATGTGCTGTGTATGTAGGGAGGGGGGGGGGCAGTGTGCAGCAAGTATGTAGAGGAGGCTTACTGTAGCAAGCAGTGTGCTGTATGTATGTGAGGTGATGACAGTGATGATGTAAGTGTGTGTGTTTTTTTGTGTGTGTTGGGTATGGGGGTGGGGGGCAGAAAGGCTAGGCAATCAAGGACATGGGTAGATAGATGGAGGAGAAATCAAAAATAATAAATCAAAAGTTCTATGGAGATGTGCAAAAGCTGGAGAAAGTCAGATATGTGTGTGTGTGTGTGCGTGTGTGTGTGTTTTGACGTGTGATGAAATAAGAAAATAAATAAAAGGTCTGTAGCGGAGGGAGAGGGATGTAAAAGTGCTAAAAGTCATGTAGGTGTGTGTGTGTGTGTGGGGGGGTGTCATGAGTGCTGAGGAGTGAATGAGTGCAAAGTCAGTATAGTGTGAGTTCAGAGTTGGGAAATGTTTGAGAGTGCTGAGGAGTGAATGTGTGCAAAGTCAGTATAGTGTGAGTTCAGAGTTCGGATGTCCTGGGGATAAAAACTTCTCCTGAGTCTCTCAGTTCTGGATTTGTGACTACATAGGCGTCTTCTTGATTTCAGCGGTAATCCATTGTTAGGATGAGAAGAGTCCTTCAGAATCTTTTGGGCTCTTAGGAGTACTCTTCTGGAATAGATATCTTGTAGAGCAGGGAGTTGAGTTCTTATAGTACGTTCAGCTGAGCGCACTACTCTCTGCAGAGTACTACAATCTCTAACTGTGGAGTTCCCATACCAGGTGATGATGCTACCAGTTAGAACACTCTCAACCGCTGAAGTGTAGAAGGCCTTCATAATGGATGTAGAAACTTTGAATTTCCTTAGCTGACGAAGGAGTCGTTGTCTGGACCTCTTCAGAACATATTGAGTGTATACCAAGGTATTTAAAACTTGTGACTCTCTCTACAGGTTGCCCGCTGATCATTAGTGGGGTGTAACTGTAGTTCTGCTGCTGCCTTCTGTAATCCACTTCCATTTCCTTGGTTTTATTGACATTCAGTGTCAAGCTGTTAGATTGACACCACTGTGCCACCTCATCAACCTGATCCAAGTAGAGCTCTTCATTGTTGTTACTAATCAGGCCCAAGATCACTGTGTCATCTGCAAACTTGATGATGGAGGTATGACTACTGTTAGCTTTGCAGTCATGTGTGTAGATGTTGTACAGCAGTGGACTCAAAACACAGCCTTGGGGAGCACCAGTGTAGAGCTTAGATCGGGCCCAAAAAATCAAGCCCGACCCTACCCGAGCCCGTGCACATTGTGCCCGAGCCCGACCCGGCCCGACACATTAACTGTAATTATGAGCCCGATTTAAACCCGACATTTTTTAAATATGTGGGCCATTATAACTGACGTTCTCAACTAATTCCGAGCTGTTTGAGCTACAGAAATCCGTTTAGAATTATATTAATGAATAATGCAACGGAGGATGAAGAATGTAGGCTAAACTATGTTTGTTTATTCAGAATGGAATGGATTGCAAATGAATCCGAATGAAGAAACGTCACCTACAACGTAAAATTATGTCCCTGCAGCAAAACTCAACGCATTTCTCTGTGAGGGCTTGCCTCGCTGTCAGGTGTATGCTTGGAGAAGTGACAAAAGAGGACATTGAAGGCTGGCTATCATTATTTCTGTCATGGCAAGCCTGCTTCATGTTCATCTTAAAGTCATAGGTGAACATCGTGCGCACTTAATGCACGCAACAAAGCATACCTAACAAATGCATACCTCCGACTTTTCTCCAAACTTGCTCTAAGTTATTTCTCCTGTTTTCATTTTTTTTTCTTTACATCTTCAAGCTTCATGTTGCACTTAAGCTACACAATAGGCCTACAGCACAGCAGGCCCGGTGTGATGCGTGCGAGTGGCGAAGCTGCGCATGACACGTGTTGCGCAGATGACATTACAAATGACATTTTGTAACTCTGAGCCTAACTTGTATAACGTTGTATACACTTGTTACTTAGGCCTAATTTGATAAATATAGGCTATAATATTTCTGAGTCTGACTATGGCATAGCTTTAGCTCCCCACCCAAGTAGGCTAATGATTTAAAAAAAAAATACTTGATCAAGGACCCGGCCCGGCCCGGCCCGAGGATAGTGGCTGGAAATATCGGACAGAGAATCTAAACTCTACACCAGTGCTGATGGTTAATGTGTCAGATGTCAGACCCCCAACTCTAACCACTTGTGAACGGTTGGTGAGAAAATCAAATATCCAGTGACACAGGGTGGTGTTCAGTCCTAAGGCCTTCATCTTTGTGACCAAGGTGAGAGGTATCGTGTTGAATGCTGAACTAAAATCAATGAACAGCATCCTCACATAATTCCCATTCCCCTCCTCCAGGTGAGTTAAGGTGGTGTGCATGAGGTTTGAGATGGCATCCTCTGTAGACCTGTTGGCTCTGTAAGCAAATTGGAGGGGGTCGAAGGAGGCAGGGAGGGTTGAGCAGATTATGTTTTTCACATGCTTCTCAAAACACTTCATCACTGTAGACGTCAGGGCTACTGGGCGGTAGTCATTCAGACATGATGGACTTTTATTTTTCGGTACTGGAACAATAACAGACTGCTTGAGGCAAGTAGGAACTGTCTCTTGAGCCAATGATGTGTTAAAGTTAAGTGAACACAGGAGCTAACTGAGCAGCGCAGGATTTCAAAACCCTGTTAGAAATTCCATCCGGGCCAGCAGCTTTTCTACAATTAACCCTCCTAAAGGCATTGCTCACATTGACCTCAGAGACACAGAAAGGTGCATCCTCATTTGCTTCACATGCTGCAGCTAGTGCAAGATAGTCTGTGTTTTTCATGTCAAAGCGAGCATAAAAAGCATTAACTTCATCAGGGAGGCCTTTACTCACATTCATCATAGGAGGGGACTTTCTTTCAAAGCCAGTGATGGTTGGGAGTCCTTTCCACACTCGTGCTGGATCACCCTCCAAAAAATCAGCTTCAACTTTGTCTCTATAGCGCCGCTTAGCATCTTTAATAGCTCTACGTAAACTATATGATGCTGCTTTGTAATCCGTCATATTCCCTGAAATAAGCCCAGCATTATAAATGCAGCTGTGTGAAAAATAAAAAAAACCTTGTATTGACCGCACTCACGTATTAACCGCAGTGCCCAATAGTGAATGAAGCAGAATCAGATCAGAGAGAGGAAGGAAAAGAAGAGAAATGCATTCCCATGTATAAATAAAAAATATATTTTTAATGTTTGTTATGTTTATTCTTTTATATATGTAAAGCACTTTGTAACTTTGTTTAGAAAAACGCTCTATAAATAAAGATTATTATTATTATTATTATTGTAGCCCGCCCCTGATGAGGACATTTTGCTAAATTAATATATAAACCTCAGTTAATAGACGGGAAATTATGGCACATTCACTTCATGAATAGGCCAGGTCTGGCTGACACCAAACCAGCTGTTAAAAGAGAACAGGTCTGGACACTCTCAGTTAACTTTTGATTGCCAATGGACATACCACCAGTGAAATTAAAGTTATAGGCTAATTAATCAACATTAAACTCTTAACATTAAACTGAACCCTTTTGGAAGTGCACATATTTATTGTAAAAGAAGGTCCAAATGCATTTGTTTACTCACTTTTAAAAGAAAATTCAGGTCTGTACTAATGCCATCATCCCAGCCATTGGTTGTGTACCCATTCTCTTCCGTCTGTCATCGTGTAAAGCCCGCCTTACATGTATGTCGAATAAGCAGCTATGACTTGTGTTTATGTTTATGACTTGTGTTTATGTAATTTCTGTGATTTGGGAAATCAGCTTGAATGGGAGGGTGGCCAGATAAAACTGAGCTATTTCAAACATACTCTAAGATTCATCTGGGCTCCCAGGCTAGAATGAAGATTCATTTGGAACCATTGGCAAACAGGCTTTAATCAATCAGCATTAGCCACTGTGTTGGATTGCAATACTTCTCGAACAGCGCAAGCTGATATCCGGCATTTCTCAAACCCATCAGCATGCAGTTAAGCAACAGTGACTTTGCACTTATCGAAAACACATTTTTGTGTGTGTGTGTGTGTGTGATTTGTTTGGATGATTGTGGATGACTGCATGAGGTTGCACTGATGAAAAAGGACTTCCAAATAAAAACCTCAAAATTCCCTGATATCAGTTGAAAACGTCAACATTCTGTGTAAATGTAATTGTTAGCACCCTCAAAGGAACACGCCACCGTTTTATGAAATTGGGTTATTCACCTAATCCGACCATCTCCTCTAGGTAGGTATTGACTTGGGACTATACTGCCCTATAAACAGAGGCGGACAGAGTACACAGCTTCATTACTTGAGTAAAAGTACAGATACCCTTTGCTAAATTTTACTCAAGTACAAGTAAAAGTACAACAGTCAGATGTCTACTTAAGTAAAAGTACTGAAGTACTTGTTTTTAAAAGTACTTGAGTATCAAGAGTACAAGAGTAGCCTACATTTTCTAAATATTGCATTACTACTGCCACAGTGCTTACATTTATGTACAGAAATGTCCTACATGGAGTTATAAAAAATGTTAATACCTTGGAGAATGTAAAAGGAATTGAAAGTGAAATCAAGTCATTTTCATCTTTTTACCATGTTGCCAGGGATGGGCAGTATTTCTAATACATGTATTTAAAATACGTATTTCAAATACAAAATACTATTTTGTAATTGAAACACTTGAATCGAAAACTATCATTAACTTGTTCAGAACATTGAAATAGTCTGGCGAGGTGGGGCCACAGGTTGGCACATTCCCAGGATGGACCTGCTGCGTCTTCATCCATTGTTTCGTCCATGGTTATATCTCTTATCTAAATCTGACCATGGAGTTGACTTTGGCAGAAAGCTGAAGGTGATTGGATTGTGCAGGCGCCACTGATTGGGACAGCCTATCAGCAATCACGTTTGATAGGGAAACAACAAATTGAGGGTTTCCAAGATTTTTCTTTTTTCCTTTTTTTTTTAGAAGTAGTAACGGGTACTCACGGTTATGAATAGAAAAGTAGTGGAGTAAAGACTACAATATTTGCCTATCAAATGTACTTGAGTAAAGTCATGAGTACTTCCCAAAAATGATACTCGAGTAAAGTACAGATCCCTCAAAATTGTACTCAAGTACTGTACTCAAGTAAATGTACTCCGTTACTGTCCGGCTCTGCCTATAAAGCCAAAGTGCAGTAACTGCATTTTTTGAGAAATTCACTTTTTTACACCAACATAAAATGCCATATCCTCCGATCAATCTATCAAAATGTCATTACTGAAACATTTCCTG
Source organism: Alosa pseudoharengus (assembly GCF_046254945.1). Classification (NCBI taxonomy): domain Eukaryota; kingdom Metazoa; phylum Chordata; class Actinopteri; order Clupeiformes; family Clupeidae; genus Alosa; species Alosa pseudoharengus. The sequence continues at coordinate 18,581,121 of NW_027468609.1, read as the reverse complement.
AAGATATAGGGATTTTAATTTTACAGTATCTGCTAAAATACAGTGTGAAAGACAAACAACAATGCTGTTTTTCTCAGTTTGGAATTTTCATAGATACAGTACTGCACTTTAGCTTTGTAGGGCAGTATATTGGGACAAAGCAGAGACGAAGCACTACTTGGGCACAGAGATTGTCCGTGCTGTGGCAAGTACTTATGCGTGATATCTCTGCACCCAAGTAGCAGTGCTTCACCAGTGCTTTGCCCCAATATAGTTCCATGTCAATATCTGCCTAGGAAATCACCTTTTCTTAATCTGCATTGCCATTTGTACTCGAATACGCAGGCCACAAGTAATTAGGATTTTTTTTTTTGGTTGGCTCACTTTTACTCACGACATGCTGTCAGGCAACAAAGGATTCCATTCACTATGCTAAGCTAGGCTAGCTGACTAAGACAGTGCATGCACAGAGACAAAAATGTTTTTGCTCACTTATTCAACTCTAGAGGAGATGGTAAGTAACCCAATTTCATAAAACGGTGGCATGTTCTTTTAATCTGCTCCAGACTCCTGTCAATTACATCCTGATTTTTTTTTGGGAAACAGTGTCAAGCAGTGTGTGTGTGTGTGTGGGTGTGTGTGCGTTTGCGTGGTCATAAGGTCATAATAGGATAAGTTTAAATTCAGATATACCATTAGGGAAGATAATTATCTGTAGAGACTGGAACATGATTTTGTGATGTAGTCATCTGCATGTGTCAATTTTATTTTCAACCATTAAAAAATGCTACAGGGAATTGCCAAACGTCTGCTTGTTTTTCCCCCTGGGTCTGGTTATTCACTGTCCAGATGAATATACTTTTACTGACCTTTTCCGTGTGCCAATCCTGGCTCCAAGCCAGGTATGGTGACACTGCTGTTGTAACATGAAGTTGACCTGGAGGGAAATTATTTAATCCTCTTTAACTAGAGGAATAAGTATTTAACTTTATTTTTTGTATCTTTTAGTTGTTGACTGTGTGTAATAGCCCATGCCTGGCTCTCTGCATTTTATATTTATCCATTATTTGTTGTATCCTGGCTACACTGAAAATGAGGGCTCCCCTCAATTGAGTGAAAATAAAGGTTGAATGATCTAAATCTAGACGCGGGCTAGTCTAGCAACTCTCCGTTGGCTTGTGAGCTCCAGAAATCGAAACTTAATCAGGCCAATGAAATCGTGTATAGAATCGTTAGGTGGGCTTAACATAACGATTGATGGCACAGTTGCAACGGTTTGGCTTGAATTCCCTGCTACTTGAAAACAAATAAGATGGATGTTGCTGCTGGCGAACAGTGTGACACGAGTTAAGCTTTTATTAAGTTGGCAAACGTTTGAACTAGCCAACTAGCTCTGCTGGTGGGAAACGCATGGGACTCATAGCGCTGCCGCTGTCCTATTGCGTGCAGAGGGAATTTGAAAGACAACTGATTATCCCGCCCCTCGGACTGAGCACTGCGAACGGTGAGTGCCCAGACCCTACATTTTAATGTGGGTCTGGCTCGTCAGGCTAGTTGAATGAATAAATGAATGAAAGAATGAATGAGGAAGCAGAGGTGTCTCCTAATGAGGAGGAAGTGTATGCTGCTACATGTGGTTACCCACAGGGAATAAGCACAGCTTAAGTGTGCATTGTGTGCAGCAAAAAAGTATTTTCTCATAACGTTTCGCCTTCGCCTCTTTTCAGAAAGGCACTGATAACTAGGGATGCACCGAATCCAGGATTCGGTTTCGGATTCGGCCGAATATTGGATTTTTTGACGGGGTTTTCCCCGCCGAACCGAACCCTACGCCTACACTATGCGCGCTACACTGGTCGACGTCATGACGCCGCCTTTGATTATAGGAAGGTGTTTACGTAGGTGGCCCGTTCGAATGCAGTAGCTCAGGCTGTGTGAGTGAGAAAGTGAAAATGGAACTCGTGAGCAGAAAAAGTGTTGTTTGGCAGTACTTTCAGTCCAAAGAAGGTGATTCTAGTCAAGCTACATGTTCAATTTGCAGTTAAAATAAAATAAAATTAAATATACACTGCTGTGGATGTTATTTACTTCATAAATGTGTTTACTGTGTTAATGGACTGAGGATGGAGTAGGATTCGGTATTCGGTTTCGGATTCGGCAGAATCTTAACCAGTGGATTCGGTATTCGGCCGAACCCCAAAAATCTGGATTCGGTGCATCCCTACTGATAACGTCATCAAAGGGACAATGCCTACCAAATATTCTAGATAGATAGTTAGATAGATAGATAGATAGATACTTTATTGATCCCCAGGGGAAATTCAAGAAATTCTAGAGACCAGTCGTGATATTGTTGTCATAGAAACAAACAAAGCAGTGTGTGAGCACTCTTTGGTTGAAGCACAGAGGTCATACGCACCCCTGTGAGCACTTAGAAATGCACACAGAAGAAACACTATGTGGACACACACGCACACTAGTAACTTGACCGTTGGCAGGTGGTGGACTTGTGTGATTGTGAGTGTTAAACCTGAGGGTCTCCCAATTAGTGTCTGGCTGTCCATCTGTCTGTCCATCTGGATGCTACACGAACGTTCCGCCTCAGGTGAAAGATCTCCTCAAAGCCTTGTCATGACGGGACTGAGAGAGCCTGGCAATAATGATCTCACCCACTCATTCACTAAGACTGGCCACAGTAAGGTGCCTCTGAGCCAACGACTGAGTGGGTGGACAGGCCAGTTTGATTTGGAAGTCTTCCCACATGAGTAACTCTCCCTCAGGCCGACCTTCATGCCCACTCAAGCACACAAAGGTCAACTGGTGTTTGTTATAAATAGTTCAACAGCTTTCCCACCTACCCATGTGCCACTCCTGATGAAGTCAATATTTTGAGCTCAAATATGTGTGAGTCAATAGCAGGGTGCAGATGAAGGTGTTGCACAGACTGAGGCTGTCTCAATTTGTCAGAGAGAGTAAAAGGGTCGTGGTGAAGGAAGACACATGAGGACAAACGTCCCGAAATGTCCGAACTCTGGTTGTGTTTCTCTTTCCCTTTCTCCCTCAAACTCCAACCCACTCTCACGGCAGTTTGTGATGGCATCCAGGAAATAAATCTATTAGATTGTGATACCATCATTGTGATTTTCGTGATGGGGTCACTTCTCGCCGACTAATGTATTTCCAACCCAAACTCTCTCTCTGTCACTCTCTCTCTCTCTCTCTCTCTCACACACACACGCAATCCAAAGAAATGCAGTAAAATGATAATATGACTATACCACACCAATATCAGCCAAATAATATATTCTCAAACACAGGAACAGAGGAAACTGTGAGAGAAGAGAAGAGAAGAGAAAGAAAGAGGCGATGGAGTTAGTGGTGCACATACTCTGTTGGTGAGACACAGACATTTGCACTAAGATTCTCCCCACCGAACGGGGCGCCAGGAGAGGACACGTTGTTATGACTCGTTGTGGTTTTTTTATTTATTCTGATTGATTTTCCAAATACAGTGGCTTAGTCCACAAATAGCAGGTTATAAACTGGTGGCGCATCTCTCCTGACGAGACAACATGGCAAAACTACTGCAAAAACTGCTTATCTAACCATGCGTTATTTTTTTTTTTTTTTAAGTATATTTTTGGGGTTTTTATGCCTTTAATTGACAGGATAGTGGAGAATGACAGGAAGTGAGTGGGAGAGAGAGTCAGGGTGGGATCCAGAAAGGACCACGGGGCGGGAATCGAACCTGGGTCGCCGGCATACAGTTCAGGTGCCTCAGCCAGTTGCGCCACGGCTGGGGTCAAAACCATGCGTTATTGATGTTATTTATGTATTGTTTTTAGTATAAAGAGACGTATTACATTTTCTTGTGAGATCATTTTGACTCATCTGTCTATGACTTATCTGCCTTATATAGCCTACTGGTTAGCACTTCGGACCTGTAACCGGAGGGTTGCCGGTTCGAACCCCGACCAGCAGGCATGGCTGAAGTGCCCTTGAGCAAGGCACCTAACCCCTCACTGCTCCCCGAACGCCGCTGTTGATGCAGGCAGCTCACTGCGCCGGGATTAGTGTGTGCTTCACCTCACTGTGTGTACACTGTGTGCTGTGTGTGTTTCACTAATTCACAGATTGGGATAAATGTAGAGACCAAATTTCCCTCAGGGGATCAAAAGAGTATATATACTTATACTTAATATATCCATATCCATATGCATACACAGAGACACACATACACACACACACAGGGAGAGAGAGAAACAGACACACACATGCACGCACACACACAAATACACACATACACATACAGTGATTTTCCCCCAATCACACCCTCTCTCACACACACAAATACACACACACACACACACACACACACAAATACACACATACACACACACACATAAATACACACATACACACACAGTGATTTTCCCAATCACGCCCTGCCTTCCTTCCTCTGCCTCGTTCCTCGTTGTTTTCCAAGAATCTGACCATCCTCCTGTTACCCCAACTGTGTGTGTGTGTGTGTGTGTAATGAAAGAGAAAAGGCATGTGTGAAAATGTGTGTGTGAGAAAGAGAAATGAGAGAAAGACGGTATGCGTGTGTGTGTGTGTGAGTGTGTGTGTGTGTGTGTGTGTGTGTGTGTGTGTGTGTGTATGTGTAAACACAGTGTATGTATGAAAATGGTAGTGTGTGTCTTTGTTTGTACACCACACAAAGAGTGTATGTAAGCATAACAGTGCACACTTAACCAAACACACACACTAACATGCACACACACACACTAACACTAACATAGACAGAGAAGTTTCCATGCCTTAGGTAAAATAAAGATAAAATGAGATGAGTGCCTTCCTGTATCAAATCACATCACACAGAGCTATCCCTGTTGACCTCTGTGACATGCCAATATCCCCATCAAGTTCTAACTTCAGTGATCTTAAGCAACTCTCTCAAATGTGTCTCCAACAGCAGAGAAGTCCCTACATATATCCGAGAAATATCTGTTCCCATGCTTGAATTCAGGATTGCCAGGAGTAGTTGCAAGGAGTAGTTTGATGCACAGTCTGATATTACTATCCCAATGCCAGGGAGGACCATTCTTAAGTTTCAGCATAATTTGGAAAAAGAAAAAAAACACACAAACAAATAAACAAGCGTGGAACAGGAAGCGGCCATCTCGGCGCTCATGATCGCTGAAAATAAGATTGATGGCGAATCACAGATCACTTTTGCTCAGCTAATGCTCCCTGCAACAGTGGAGAGATTTTCAGGAAGATTGATATCATAAGGCCTCAGGGATTTCAATGGAAATTTGGAGGAAGCCTTTAGCTCCAGTAAGTCAGATCTTGTCAGTGCAAGAGCATTTATCAGTCTGTGTGACAGAAACTTGGTTGTAATGAGGAGTGAATGAGTCTGTTTACGATCCCTTTCTGTTTTCTGATTAAGGAGATAAAAAAACAGCAATGGATGACACCTCCATGCAGGTGAAGACAGACAAGAGGAGAAGACAGACTATGAAATTCACCGGCTCATGGGATGGTAGACATGCGTCTTCTCACATGTCCCGTGTAATCTCCACCTCAGACCCACCCAGCAAAGAGTTATCACTTCTCTGGCGCAACCAATACTCATGAACCTGCAGCCTCTGCAAACAACGCATGACCACATATTTGCTCAGCTTTTCGAAACCCTAACTAAAGACTATCTGATTCTTTTACAATGCACTGAGGCAAGCAGGCCACTCTATTTGCATCTAAGATGTTTTAATTATGGGATGTTTGCACACGAAGCCCAAGCAATGGGTTTGACATTTAACCTGGGTCATTAAATTACTAATCACACCGCCTCTCATTGAAGCCAAGGCTCCCACTCACCAAAGAGGACAGGTCACAGGCCACACACATTTTTGTGGGGGTTATGAATGGATTCAACGTACTTGATCCCACAACCTTTTCGGCAGTGATGCCAGTAACACGTTACTTAGTAACGCGTTAGTCTATTTTGACCACTTTTTTCGGTAACGAGTAATCTAACGCGCTACTATTTACAAACCAGTAATCAGATTAAAGTTATTTATCTAAGTCACTGTGTGTTACTATTTTTGTCATTTTCCCTTAGTAAAAAGATATATTCTTTGCTTTCTTCTTGTCTCAGGGATTAACGTCATGTAGGCTATGCTCACGTTTTCAGCATGAGGACAACAGTAATCCATGCAGCGACACAAACTTAAACAGGAGAGAGATGCACATTTGATCTATACAGTCATTATTTTGAGTTTGTGTCAGCTAAACATGACAACATTAAGGTACATTGTACATTCTGTGCTGGCGACAAAGTGCTGTGTAGCTAGAAATCCCAAGTCTCCTGAAGTTTTGGGAGTCTCCCACATATTGATAGCGGCTTCCTGACGCCCGCAAAAGACATAAAATCTCCCGGAACCTAGAGCGAACAAGAGCACGCAAGCCAGACCGGACTTCAAATCGCGCGTGCATCTGAGTTTAATGCGCACACAACGGAGAGGGAGAGAGAGAGAGGGGTGGTGCGTGTGTGCCTGAAGCGCATCCAAGACAGAGAGCATCCTGGTCTGTTATGCTAAATCAACCAATCAGTTTTCAGTGTAGGTGGGCTTATATCTCTTTTCTCCCGAACTTAATTAATCAGTTCAGTCAGTGTATCTAGGAACAGCAGAGCCGGACAGTAACGGAGTATATTTACTTGAGTACAGTACTTGAGTACAATTTTGAGGGATCTGTACTTCACTCGAGTATCATTTTTTGTGAGTACTCATGACTTTACTCAAGTACATTTGAGAGGGAAAAAAAAGGAAAAAAGCAAAATCTCGGAAACCCTCAATTTGTTGTTTCCCTCTCAAACGTGATTGGATAGTGCAGGCGCCACTGATTGGGACAGCCTATCAACAATCACCTTCAGCTTTCCGCCAAAGTCATCTCCATGGTCAGATTTAGATAAGAGACGAAACCATAGATGGATGAAGGCTGCGTCACAATGGATGAAGACGCAGCAGGTCCATCCCGGGAATGTGCCAACCTGTGGCCCCACCTCGCCAGACTATTTCAATTTTCTGAACAAGTTTTCGCTTCAAGTGTTTCAATTACAAAATAGTATTATGTATTTTAAATATGTATTTTAAATGCATGTATTAGAAATAGGCCTACTGCCCATCACTGGCAACATGGTAAAAAGATGAAAATTACTTGATTTTACTTTCAATTCCTTTTACATTCTCCAAGGTATTAACATTAACATTTTTCATAACTCCATGTAGGACGTTTCTGTACATAAATGTAAGCACTGTGGCAGTAGTAATGCAATATTTAGAAAATGTAGGCTACTCTTGTACTCTTGATACTCAAGTACTTTTAAAAACAAGTACTTCAGTACTTTTACTTAAGCATCTGACTGTTGTACTTTTACTTGTACTTGAGTAAAATTTAGCAAAGGGTATCTGTACTTTTACTCAAGTAATATAGCTGTGTACTCTGTCCGCCTCTGAGGAACAGGAGCGTCATGGCAGAGTCAGTGCCCCTCAAAAAGGAACATTTAAGACCCATTTCACATCAGACTACACAAAAGTGTACCCAATTGTCTCATAAGAGTAAAACACAATGATAGTCTTGCACACTGCACTGTAACAGTGACTTTAGCATTGCTCACAGCGGGTTAAATGATTGCAAAAGACTTGTTGAGGTGAGTTTAACTTTAAGTGTAATTTTATTTGCATATTACTCAGGCCTACAGTATACTAGATGGCTAGTTGCCACGGCTACATGAAAAAGCCAAACTAACAAAATCTACATATTTTACTATCACAATTTCTATCAATAGGCCTTCCTTATTTGGTGTACTGACTAGACATTATTGAACAAACATCTGAATTTCAGTATTGTAGGTATGCTATACATTCTTGACATTACTGTTTAAATGCACTTCCAGTATAGTGAGTATTGGCAAAACTGGTTATCATTTTTATGTTGAGGCGGTGGGGGTGTTGTCGGCAGCTGCTGAAAGTAACTAATAAAGTAACTTGTAATCTAACTTAGTTACTTTTAAAATCAAGTAATCAGTAAAGTAACTAAGTTACTTTTTAAATGAGTAATCAGTAATCAGATTACTTTTTCAAGGTAATTGTGGCAACACTGCTTTTCGGCTACTGCATGCTAGCCCAGTTCCTTAGCCATTACGCTACCACCGCCTTACTGGTTCCTATTAAAAACAAATGAAGAACAAATTTCTACCATTTGTCTACTCTAAACTAGTGTTTCTTAACTGGTGTGTTGGGACCCAAGAGTTGGTCGCAGAACTGTTCTTGGTGGATCGCAGAGATTCTGGTTTAAAAAAAAAATCTAATGTCAGACCTTTACTTTGATAGAATTTATTCTTATGCCAGTCGTTGCCATGGACATAGACAATGTTTATGTAACAGGTCATGTTAGACATCATTTTAGTAGTAAATATGGCAAAACCCTTAATATTTAAAGTATGGATTCACTTATGATGAGGACAAAAAGGGATAACCCCAGTGTGTGGTGTGCAGTGAATTGCTGGAGTTGAGGACTTCGCAAATGTGCCTAACATCAGCATGTTCCAAACAAGCACCGGCCTAGTACCGGCACTTTATGCGTCTTACCACATGGCCTAGTTCACCGCATCAGTTGGGTTGAACGCTAAAATGGGTCGAGACTTAATGTAAGTAAGTAAGTAAGTAAGTGCATGTTGTGTGTGATGTCTGTATGCTACCGAGACCTTGAATTTCCCCTTAGGGATCAATAAAGTATCTATCTATCTATTTAAGAAAATTTAATTTATAAAGCACATTTAAACACAGCATAAACTGACCAAAGTGCTGTACAGTAGATAACTAAAAAGGCAAATAAACTAATGGCAATGGTAAATTGAGGGTCCCAAGGCCAGACCAGTTAAGAAACACTCTAAACAGTCAAAATAAGCGTTATTCGTAATTGTGATAAATAATTAAGACTAAGTAGTGTTAGGTGTGAGAGTGATGAGCAGTGGTAAGGTGTAGGGAACATTTCCGAGGAAGTTATTTATTTATTTATACATTTATTTAGTTATTTATTTATTTATACATTTTGAGCTATGTATAGGTTTGCCACATTTGATTTGTGAAAATCTGGGACATTCATAGACCTATATTCTCCTCCGTCTCGCCCCCCATTTTATCAAACCAAATCGAACCATAATTTCTTACTAGGCTTACCTCTCCAATCTGCTACGCACTCACTCTCTTGGACATGCTGCGCGGGGCGGGTATTGCTAGGTGATGCTGATGGTTAAGGTAAACTTTCGTTTCGCAGGTCTGCATTAGGCTACAACCAATCAAATACAGAAAACCATGCAGCAGCAGCTAGCAGTGTTTTCTGTAAACCGTGACCTTTCACATGTTAACCTCTCGACTACACTCTCTCAGCCTGCGTTGAGCATGTCTCAAAGCCTGAGCATGTCTCAAAGAGGAAGTGCTGCGTGATATCAAAACGCACACAGACCCACTTTCAGGTCCTATATTCACTGCGTGCATACATGCACATATACACACAGACACACACACTTTTAAGTCCTATATTAATTCATACACACAGACACACACACTTTTAGGTCTTAGATTAATTGCATGCATACACACACACATACAACACAAATAGTTTGAGGACCGCATTAGATGTGCAGTTTCACATGCTCTGTTTTCAGCACTCATGTACATCCGGCATTACACGTTGTTTATCAACTCTCTCACCACAAGCAGACTTCACTTGACAGCAAAATAACCACAAGGCGACGCTTAGCTTCTTGACAGGCGGTTTTGAAGAGCTGTGGTTGTAGCCCTGTGGCAACAGGAGAGGGATTGTGCTATACATTAAATGATAAATGCCAAGCGCTTCTCAGTATCAGTGTCAGACATCAACATGCTGACAGGAAGAGAAACTGCACGACGCTAGGATGGAAAACTATATGTTTAGCTGTCTGAGTCAAACCACTAAACTTGTGACACCTATTAGTCAAGATGGACTTCTAAAAACTCCCAAGGCTATAGCAACGAATAACGTATTACTCACAAAGGTATTTGTTGAAGATAAGATAGGACATCACTCCAAATTGCTACCACATCAGACTCAGAATCAGCTTTATTGGCCAGCTTTGCGTAAACAAACAAGGAATTTGACCCCGGTTAATAGGTTACACTTTACTTGACAGTGTCGACATAAGAGTGACATGACACTGTCATGAACGTGTCATAAACAAGTCATAAACGTTTAGGATATAACGCTTCTGTTATTAAAGTGCCCATATTATGACTATTTTTCAACAAGTTAAAATAGGTCTATGCGTTCCAGAAAACATGTTTCTGAAGTTGTTTGCTGGAAATAGCTTGTAGGAAAAGATTCTTACCTACCTCTATTACACTCTTTTTCAGTCCCAGTGTGCTGTTTCTGCTGCTCCTTACATATTAATGAGCTGCTGCTCACTTACCCACGCCCCACTCCATTAACTGTTACCAGGGTCATTCATGCCAAATCTACAAATGCCTTCAGCCTAGCCTGACCATCTTGGCTTTGCTTCATACTTTATTGTCAATAATGCTAAATATTACCCAACAACTACTGTGCTAAGGTTTAAGCTTGTATCTACATTATTTTCTGAGATATGTAGGATAACAAAACAGTTGAACTTGTAGGCTTGGTGTGGAGAGATGAAACATAACAGTTTTCTCCGAATGTATAGGCTAATGATGATAGACAGACGTCCTTCGGTCAAAACATAGAGCATGATAACCTTCTATCAGCCAAATATCTTCCTGCTATGTCATTGTATCACGGAGTTATAAACGAGTTTTGTTGCGCAAAAGTAAACTTCATTAGCGGTTACATTTTTTTGATTATTAATGAGTGTTTTTCATTTAAAGGTTCGACTTAATGCTTATTCAGTAGACCTTAGTGTTCTCCACAATCCCAGACTTTCATATCGCATGCTTGTTTACATGGAAAGCAAAACAAGCTATAGTGACACGTCTGTGTCGGGACGATTGAAAAAGTGTGATAGGCCTATAAATTAGCGTGGCGGGCCATCCTATATCATTGAAATGTATAGTCTGGAATCGAGCCATTCACCTCGCTTAATCCAAGGGGCGGGCAGAGAATTGTCTTTCAAACTGCCTAGGCATGCAATAGGCCAGCGCTACGACCATATCTGTATCAATATCAAAATGGCAAATACATCCTTCTTTGAAAGGAATGACTTAAGTGCATTGTGTTGCTCAACTTTCAAAGAAAAGCACAAGTCCAACTCCTCCAAAGTTGACGCCAATGCCGATTCAAACAACCGCTCTTCGTTCGCCATAGCCACCTTCCTTGTTGTTCACCGTCGCAGGACTGTCGTCATCCTGTTAAGCCCGCCTTAAGACTCTCTAACAAAATAGAGCGCTGTGATTGGATGACGTCCACGGCGTAAGCCAATAGAAATCCCTATGGTTTGATACTAGACGTACAGGCTGAGGAAATTAATTTAACTAGCTATAAACATGACAGAATCATCCAAAGGGCATGATATTTCAAAAAACGCTTCTACAAGCTTCACGATGATGGTAATGAGTTGTTATCAGACATGCACGAAGACGTATATGATTTTGGTGGTAGTTTATTCTGACTAGTAGTAGCGAGTTGTTAGTTAAGTGGCAGCTAGCAAGCTACCACTCATTTTAGTGTCATTTAGCTCACAGCTAGCTGTCATTAATCTAGATAATGTTTTTTAATGTCAGATGTGTTTATACCTATTTTATACAGTTATAGGCTACTCATTGAAAGAACATGAAGAGAAGTGAAACGAGGCGATTGTGACTTTATGGGAACAGTTTGTGGTGGGTTATCAGCTGTTAGCTGTCAGATGGTCAGCTGTTGTCACCACTGGGCGGCTGAGCGGGGCGCAAATCGGTCGTAAAGATGGCGGCGCAAAGCTACAGTGACGTCATGTGACACAAACGAATAATTACAGTAGGCCTATGTACATTTGCAATATATAGAACACTATGGGTGGGATAGGGTAGTGCAATTGTCCGGGGGGGGGGGGGGGGGGGGGGTGTGCCTGGGGATGTCCGCCTCCTTGTTGTCCCTGTCAAGGTTGCCATGGTTGTGGACACCTCAATAGGCACAGGCAAGATACAATTGCAATGGGGCGAGGGGTCTTCACAAGAGAGCTGTAATAGTTAACATATTGAGGATCAATTTGTTTTAAATAACCCCCCTATTAATGTGCAATGAGCCAGTTAAGGTGCTGAGTTGACACACTGGAACGTACTGTAGTGCATGATGAATTAGCCATGAAGGCTCGCATATGCCAGACTGAGTTAGTTGGAGAGGATTGATGACCACACCATGGACACAGGGTCACTTTAGGCCTGTTTTAAGATAATCTTTTGGCATCCTTACGTGCATGTGTGAGTCTGTGTGTGAGCGAGAGAAAGACAGAGAGAGAAATAAGAAGAGAGACAGAGAGAGGGTGAAAGAAGGAGGACAAGAGAAAAGGAGAGAGAGGACAATAATATTTGTATTTCCTTGATAGTTTTTCTTTGGTGATGTTATACACTCTGGGTGTATGAGAGAGAGAGAGAGAGAGAGAGAAATTGTGTGTGGATTTCTCACCAGCTTTGCATTGCAATACGTCACCACTCAGCCAATTCAAACACATTCAAATGAAATATGTGTATGTTTTGAGTGCTGCGCCATATTCAGAGATATGGATGTTTCCACTGCATTCTTGTAGGAGGAATGTGGCGGAGGAACCTCACCACAGATCAACACTAACTGAGAACATTCAATCTACCTGTCTCTATAAAGGCAAGTCTGGTGAACATCAGTCTAAGCAAAGCCATAGAACTACTGTACCTTGTGTGAACCTTCTGCTGAACTTCCGTTTAGAACCATATTAAAACCAGACCACATCCAACCCAAAAGAGTTCTGAAGTCTGCCGCTGCTCGGGGACGAATTTCACAAGGTCATCACTTTCAGACAAAACAACAAATTTCAAGCACACCACCATCAATATTAAAAACTGGGTGCTAATTGATGCTTGTTATTTTATAGTATCAAGTGGCTTTAGCAGTTTTCCTAAGTAATTACTGAGGCACATGGTCCAAGCCAAGCTAATTTTAAAAGCATTTATTCAAGTCAAGTCAAGTCATTTATTTATATAGCACATTTAAAAAAGACAGGGGTTGAGCCAAAGTGCTGAACAAACACAAAGAAAAGGTTGGCTAATAAGTCATAACAATAAGACCATACATCTACACAAAGGCCATACATCTACACAAACTAAGTGTGATTATTCGTAGCAAGACAGCATTAGTAGCGGTGACAAGAAAATAGATAAGATAAATAAAAATAAATAAGAAAATTAAAACAAGACCAAGAACATCATACTGTATTAAAAGCTAATGAGAAAAAATATGTCTTAAGATTGGATTTGAAGGAGGTAATTGTAGGGGAGGATTTGATATGTGGAGGAAGGGTATTCCAGAGCTTTGGAGCAGCTACAGAAAAAGCTCGGTCGCCACGGGTTTTGAGGCGTGTACATGGGACAGCAAGCAGTAGTTGGTCTTGTGACCTGGTAGTAGAGTGTGGGGGCAGAAGTTCAGAGATGTAAGGTGGGGCTAAACCTTTAAGGGCTTTAAAAACAAAAAGTAAAATTTTAAATTCAATCCTGAATTTGACCGGAAGCCAGTGTAGCTGAGCTAAAATTGGTGTTATGTGCTCACTTTTTTTGGTGTTGGTGAGGAGCCTAGCAGCAGCGTTTTGTACCAGCTGGAGTTTGTTTAGATTTGATTGTGACATGCCAATGTACAGAGAATTGCAGTAATCTAAGCGGGAGGAGATGAAGGCATGGACAACGGTTTCAAGATCAGTTGCGGACAGAATGGGTTTCAGCTTGGCTATGGTTCTTAATTGACCATTCTTAATTATTCAGGAGTGTCTGAGCAGTGAGTCATCCCTCCACTGCAATTGAGCCTAGAAAAGGAGACGGTTGGGAATATAATGCAGTTTTGGGCAAACGCAAATATCACTGTCTCTGATAAAGTAACTCATGATTAGGAAGACGATATCCAGATGTTCTATCTTTCATTTTTTTCTTATGGCAAAACCCCCTATTCTCTCTCTCTCTCTCTCTCTCTGTTCTTCCCTCTTCCCATGACAATAACACAGCCAGGTTAATTAGGCTATTCATCACAGTTCTGTTCCCTATTTAAACTATGATGAATGCCTGAAAACATGAGTTGTGTGAAGTGACTGAAAGGTTGAAGCCTTGCTTGTGTGTTTAAGTGTGATTCATTGCTGCCAGGATAATTTCAAGAGAGAGTAGTTTTGACAGTCTCAAAACTCTCACACTCTGTTTTTGGTCTCTATTCTCCCTCTCCCCAAAATGAAACTTCAAACTTGCTTTATATATATATATATATATATATATATATATATATATATATATATATATATATATATATATTATTTATGTAATTTGAACATATAATCAACTAAAATGCATTATTCGTGTTATTGTCCTTGTGCTGTGCCTTCATATATGTCATTAAGTCATTTAAAATAATAACAAGGAACTCTTTTTGAAGTCTATTTTCTGAGCCCCTTGAAATACAAAAGAGAGGTTTGATTACCTCAACTGCGTAGCGTTTACACAGCGCGCATGAAGGGATCGGAGACCGTTTACAAGGAGACCGTTCTTGTGGTATGTCACTAGCTTTGCGCAGCTACGGAGGCGGAGTTCAGGACTGGGGTTTTCTATAGTGAAACTTTAAGTGACAGCTCAGAGTGTGTGAGTGTGCATGGCTGTGAGCAGCGCCGATGCAAGAAAGTGCGGAAACACCGAAGACAAAGCATGCGAGAAGTTTCAACCTGCCTCTGTTCACTTGCTGAGGAATGACCATGGAACTGAACACACCACGACGCTTTGATTCCCGGGCAAGAAATACGAAAAGAAATTCCATGCAGACCTAAAGCGCAATATCAACAGAAATGCAGTTTGAAACGTGCGTAAACTCGCAAGGACGCACATAAAGCATTTTTTTTTATTACTTCAAAAAAAAAACTATGTGCCCAGAAAACAATAGCACGGTAGTCACTACCCCGGCAGTCACCAGCGGGACCAGAGTACCAGCCATCCCGATCATCATGTTCATATTCGGCGTGGTTGGTAATGTCATCGCCATCGTGGTGCTTCGCAAGTCAAGAAAGGAGAAGAAAGAGACGACCTTTTACACTCTGGTGTGTGGGCTCGCTGTCACCGACCTGCTCGGCACTCTGCTGGCGAGCCCCGTGACTATCGCGACATATGTGAAGGGAAAGTGGCCCGGTGGAGACCCGCTGTGCCAGTACTCAGGCTTCATCCTGCTCTTTTTCTACCTGGCCGGGCTTGGAATCATCTGTGCCATGTCCATAGAGAGGTATCTTGCAATCAACCACGCGTACTTCTACAGTCACTACGTGGATCAGCGACTCGCCGCCATCACGCTGTTGGGCATCTACTTGTCCAACATTCTGTTTTGTGCGCTCCCAACCATGGGACTCGGACAGGTCAAACTCCAGTACCCAAACACCTGGTGCTTCATTGACTGGCGGACTAATGACTCGACGCACGCCGTCTTCTCCTATATGTACGCCGGCTTCAGCTCGTTGCTCATTCTGGCTACAGTGATCTGTAACTTTATGGTGTGCGGAGCGCTGATTATGATGCACAGGCGCTTTGTGCGAAGGACTTCTCTCGGTACCGATCATGGGCGCATCGCGGAGCTCCGGCGCAGACGAAGTTTCGGGCGCCTGGCAGGGGTTGAGATGCAGATGGTAGTTCTGCTCATCGCGACGTCCGTAGTTGTCCTCATTTGTTCCATACCTTTAGTGGTAAGCATTCTTTCTCTACTCTCTTAATCTTCTTACACTATCGGTTTCTAGCAAGAAAAACTTTTTTAAATGAACACACGTCCATTGTCGGTTGCGCAATCCATTTTGAAATGTTGAAGAACTTGTATCAGCAGGTAGGCGAATGCTAAATGAACACATTAAGGTTATATCACGCCAGATCGGAGTTTCGCAATGGCGTAAATTGAGTTAAATTAAATAGGAAATAGGTAATTTTACATTCAATAAATGACAACTACATTTATGGTGAAACACATGTGCAAGTTTTATACTAAGAAAGTGTTTGACTTCAAATAATCTAATGTTAAATTAAACAGTGCACAAATTGGTTTACTGGTGTCGTTGGCGAGCTAAGGAGGACTACACTTATGTTTTTGTTTTATGTGTGTTTAAAATTAAAACATTGATCTGAAATTCTGCAACTTGCACGATTAAAGCTTCACATTAGTTGTAATCATTGATGTGTAATGACAATGTAAAGATATGGCATATAGTTTATGCAAAAAAACATCAGCAGTAAAAACAAACAGATAAATAGGTTGACTAAATCTCCACAATAAAACGAAACAAGTGGAGACAAGTAATTTCAGCTGCAGGGTAAACCTGTGCAATATTGAGGGGGGGAAAGGCCCAACTACCAAAGAGAGTCCTAGCTTTATCTAGATGACTTCACTGTGGCAAAAATAACTTTTCTCTGTGAAAATGTACCAGTTAGCCATCCTTCTTAGATTGGATTGTCCTCTGACACCCAAGATTAAAGAACTAACCAGTTTTTCAAGGAGACATGTTTATGTGGGGCCTACCAAAATCTTTCAATTCTGAAGAAAAAAATACCATGTGCAAGTAAGTGCATGTAGATGACCTCAATGGATGAAATGAATAGATAGGGTACCCAAGAATTTTCTTGTGTTCCAAACCACTCAAAAGCAAACAAGCAAGTGTGCATCTTTGACCACTTTTCTGTGAAAAGCCCATCATTCCCAAGGTCAATTCAAAATCTCTCACAAGAACCACAGCATGACCAAAATGGGGTTCATTTGTAATATTTCAGATCTGGTCCAAGCTCAGACAGAAGGTTTTTTTTTTTTCAGTTCACATTTGGTTTTGGGAAATTTGAACCCAGATGGGCAAGCCGTGACCTGATGCTGTTTTGAGCAGTAGAGTATTGTGAGACTGTCAGAAACGCGCTAGCGTGGACAGTGATTGATGTCGCTTACAAGGCGGGGTTCTGTTTAAACTGGCTTCTGTTCAATGCCTGTGTGCTCACTCTAGCGGACTGTGTGTGTGTGTGTGTGTGAGAGAGAGAGAGTGAGAGACAGAGAGAGAAAGAGAAAGAGGTCTGTATGTCTGAGGTAATGGGTGTTTGCCGACCCCTCTCAAGACACCTGTTATTCTGGTGTTGAATAAACACCAGTGTCCTCATTTTTTCCTCCCTGGCTCTGTGACGTCAGATTAGATTAATGGCAGTTAATGACCGCACTGACCCTCTGTCTTCCGTCAGATTAGATTCATGGCGGTTAATGACCGCACTCACCCCCTGTCTTCCGTCTCCCACAGGTGCGTGTGTTTGTCAACCAGCTGTACCGGCCGCCCGTGGAGATTTGCAAAGACAAGAACCCCGATCTGCAAGCCATCCGCATCGCCTCGGTCAACCCCATCCTGGACCCCTGGATCTACATTCTCCTCAGCAAGACCGTCCTGCTCAAGCTGCTGGACAAGATCAAGTGCCTGTTCTGCCGCATCGGTCGCCGCGGCAACGGACACGGGCACGGTCCCAGGAGGCCGCAGGACTTCCGCTGCACTAGCGCGGGGCCCACGTCCTCGGTGGTGTCCCACGACTCGCCCTCGCTCGTCTCGAGGGAACTCCGCGACGTTGTCAGCACCTCACAGACGTACTTGTGCCCGTCGGATGGGGTGGCGCTGACGGGGGGCACGAGTCCCCCCACGGTTGAGCGGATGCTGCTGGGGGGGCAGACCAGCTTGCTCAGCTGCCCCAGACTGGGGCAAGAGAACAGGACACAGGGCACAGGGGTGGGCCTCACTCAGACTGAACAGCTGGCCTTCTGCCCCAAACAGCCCCCCCTACAGGTGACTTTTACTGATGAGACACTCAACCTGCAGGAAAGGAGCATATGAGATGCGCACGCGTATGTGTGTGTGTGTGTGTGTGTTTGGGAGAGGAGGGGTCCTGAAGGATGTTGGGAGGTGATAGTGGGAGCCTACGCTTTTTGTTTCATGAACAAATATAAATATCTGCTGTCGCGAGAGAGAGAGAGACAGAGAGGGAAAGACAGAGTGTGTGTGTATGCAGAGGAAAAGAGAAAGTCATTGAGAGTGGGGAAACCCTGAATGTACAACAAAGCCCAGGAGTCTGCTGCCACACGTTTGAAGGCGACCTTTGACCTTTGTGGAGGCGAGATGGACGCAAACGATTGCCATGGGAAACTACGCCAGATAGACTGAGCAGGAAAAGGAACCACATCAAGAGCCAAACATGAGTGGAGGAAATCTGGACTTGCAGAAGTTAATCACAAATTCACAAGAAAGACAAAGACGGATTTCAAACAAATGTTCCTGGCTGACTGCTAAGAGATCCGTTATCTGTCGCTGAAAGTCAGTAAAGTATTAAGCTATTGAGGTTTGCTGACTAATGGTGGCCTGATTAATGCTGGAGAGGACAGATCACAATGAAGTTTGATGTCATGTCAGATTGTTTGTTGTTGTTATTGTTTTTATTTCCTCTTGTGTTCTGTGGTTTGTTTGTTTGTTCGGCTCTAGTCAAAGCAGTGAAGTGGCGTGTTAATGAATCATCGGCGGTCCTGCTGTAGATTCAGTGCTGGTGGGGGCCGGAGCGCATTTGTCAAACTGATACTGCTGACTCAACAACCTCTCACTGACATTAACACATGCAGGACAGCGCTGAATTCCCAAGAAAGACAAAGAGTCTGACAGAAAAGCACATGTTGAAACTACGCATTGCCACACATGAAGCTCAGAGACAGCACGCCCGTGTTCCCAGAAACCGAGTCATTCTGCAGAGACACTGAAAGGGACCGATATATTTACTGCACTTTTGCATCTTTTTCTTAAGGGCCTTTGTTCTAAGCCGGACCCACTGATCAAGTGACCAGGTGTACTTAATGAACGTCCTTAAGAAATAGCTTGTACATATAGCCATGTTGCTGAAAATGTGAAGTGTTTAGGGCAATGGTCTTATTTATTTATGAATGTAAAACAAAATTCTTCTCTGTGAGAAGGTCTGATTAATTGTGCTGGTTTCAGAAAGCTATTGAGAAATCATTTGGATATTATATATAAAAAAAAGATAAAGTTACTCAGTCTTGCATAGTTTGGGTCATTGAAATTATGTCATATCACTCAACAGCAACTGAAACTCACACTGGTTGTTCATCAGAGTAACGCGAACATTAATGTGAACGTGAGCGAACATTGATGTGAACGAGAATGAACATTAATGTGAACGTGAGCGAACATTAATGTGAAAGATATTTCCACTGGGTAAAGAAAGGGAATGTAAGTGGCACATAAGCTGGGTCAGACTTCTGCATTCTGCATTCTACAGTGTTAACTGTACTGGCCTTCTACTAGTGACTGAAGCCACTTTATTCTACGTTGTGAGTGTAACAGGTAATTTAGTTGTTTGTTATCCAATGATTGCTGCTTTTGCCATTCTGCATGTTGATTATTGAATCATGTTGCAATTTTCCTCCAACTGAATTGAAATCGCCACTTGTTTTTGGGGAAAAATAAACCTTAAATGAAGAAACACAAACCCTTTTGTCTGGACATTATTTTGTTTGTTTTTGTTTTGTTTTGTTTTAAAAGATGATTTAGCACCTGTCCTAAACCAGAGTGAGCACAGGAGCCCCGTAGAAAGGAACTGCTGGGTGAGACAACGACCCCATGTGCTGTTTGACATAATAATAAATAATAATAATAATAATACATTTTATTTGTTACATAGCGCCTTTTAAAGCACCCAAGGTCACTTTACAGAGTAAACACAGTACAAAATAATAATAATAACTAGATGTACCGCAGAGCGGTACAAAATATGACCGCCGCCCAGTCCAGCACATTTTTTCCACAAAAATAAGTCACCCTGAAAGGCATATATGATTCTAACTGTCTCACTGATTTGCATTATGCACACTCAATTCTCATGGTATCTGCTAGACAAGTACCAAAACCAAACCAAAACATGATTAGTTCATAGATTTCACATGTAAAATACATTTTATACAACCCCACCCCCATCTTGCCTGTTCATAATTCTGAGAAATTCTTGAAAAAAATAAATAAAAAAAATCTGACTAAACCTATATGACCGCCGCTTCGCTGTGCGGCGGTCATAATAATCAGCACACACTACAAACATATAAGGCAAAAAATGCCGGACGGAGCGGCGTAGTCGCCAGCGTTCCCGTGATCATGGGGAATACACCTACAGACTTCTCCACTGATGAGGTGCATCAAACCGGAAAAACTGCCTCCAAATTGCTTACCTTGACCCAGGCCCCTGCAGATGGATTATGCATGCACAGAGAGGTACAGTACTTCTTTCATCAGTCTTCATGAACGGCCAAGTAAAGAATCCCTCCACTGATCTAAGAACCCTCTCTTGAGTTATACATGCCTTGTACAATTTAGACAGAAATGTGGAAAAAAAAGAATTGCCAGCACAACTATCATGTGAAATGTTCCAAATTACAATAGAAAATAACTGCAATACTAAAATTTGAATATACAGTATAGCTACATAAATATATATATATATATATATATATATATATTTATATATATATATACCGTGCCTGACATTCTTCTTTTTGCATTTGGCTACTGGAGATGCTCCCACACAGTGCTATCATCAATTGAGTCTCTTATATATACAGTACACATCCAACATCATCAGTACAGCCTATGGTGTTAATCAACAACTGTACATGTGAATCAGGACATCCTCAACAGACAAAGTATGTGCCGTTTGTCTTTCAATTTGGGAACGTGCGCACATCCAAATTAAGGTGCAGGAGCCAAAAGTCCAAGATGCAGTAACAAAGAAGGTCCGCACTTGCTCTCCGTTTATTTTCTTTTATTTGACTTCAATCCCCACACACACCATTTGTCTTTCAAGCCATGCTGTTTTTTTACACACACACACACGCACACACACACACACACACACACACACACTGAGATCACAGAAATGAGCTGAGCACTCACATTCATCAGAATAAATAAGACTGCAAATGTAATCTCACAAAGCCAGAGATGTTTTCCATTCATCTTGGCAGTCTACTTTGTCTTTATTCAGATACTTTTGTGACATTGAAAGTAATACTATGGACCTATACATTTAGCAGTAGCTGTTGGTTGAAAGTTGAGTGAAGCACTTCCTTGTTGGTAATGGTTTTAGTTGTACAAACATTATTAAACATAATTTAAAATTGCTTTTCAAAATCCTTATATACTTTCAGAAGACATTTTCAAATGGCCTTTCAAAAATCCTATTATGTTTTTAGAAGACATTTTCCTTCAAGGCACTTAACTAGTGTGGTGGTGTGCGTCACAAGCAATGTGCTAAGCAGACCGATATAAATGTCATGACTACAATATGTGTCAGATCTACAGATAAGAAAAGCAAGCTGAAAACTCAAGAGTCACAACAGAGCGTATGGTGTAGTTATTTATTTTATACTTATATATCTATTACTGGTTCATCTCATAGTGGTTATGTCATACCCGCCTTATCCCTCTGAATGTATGTGTAGCTGTCATAATTGTTTTAATTTCTGTTAAAGCCTCTTGTGTTGTTTTCATGCTGTTTTCTATTTGTTTGTGAGGTGTTTTATGTGCTGTAGAACAGGAACCTGCTGTGAACCCGTTCTAACTGAGCCAGGCCCGTTTAACTGTGACCGTAATGTTGCCGTTAATCCTTTCCTGTATAATAAAATGCGATGAAATGAGATTACTTCTCTCAGTCTCATTGGCTGGGCTGCAGAGAGAGGAGAGGTGCCCCCCTGAGGTCAGTGGATCTCCTGGCGCTGAAGCACAGCCCAGCCAGGACTGCTGCCAGATCTGGCTCTGATTTGGCCCTGTCTCGGCCCGGATCCGGCAGAGGGATTAAAGAGGTGAGCACGCGTTTAACAGTGGTAGGCACACTTAGATGGTCCATCACCACGGTGACCGATGATGACAGGCCATAAACCTGGAGACAGACAGATATCCCATAATGCAATCATGGCACATAACCCCCCCCCCCGCGCGTCATTGTAGCTATCCACTAGGCATCCACATAAATCATCAATACCGGCGCTAATAATAACAGACTAATTTGGTCATGATGAACCACCCTTCAGCAATGCCCTATAATGACTTATCTGTACTGTAGGTGTTGGATGTGTTGACATATGTGTCTCTCTGTGGAAAACTAGAAAGGGGAACTACAGCACCAACCCGTGATCACTCATGGCTTCCTACAACAGGTGCCGGCTTACAAAGCATTCAAGATTATACGAGCGAGTCACAAGGCACCAGCATTTAAGCTCATACAAGAAAGAAAAAGAGCATGTGTGAAATTATACTATTGTTAATAGTAGTAGTAATAATAATAGTAGTAGCAGTAGCAGCAGTATAGCAGTAGTGGAACAAGTGGGTTTGATCCAATGCTTATTGAGTGTGGTGTGAAATGGGCTGGATGCCAAGGCAACATTGTAAAAATCCACCATAAATAAATAAAATAAAAGAATAATAAAATAATAAGATAATAAAATCATGGAAACCGAAGAGGGAAACAAGGTGAGGGAGAGAGCAGTACTTACCTCAGCACGGTGTGATTATTACTGTGTGTGTGTGTGTGTGTGTGTGAGGGAGAGAGTGTGAGAGAGAGAGACAGAGAGACAGGGCGAGAGGCAGAAAGAATTGGTGGAAACTGGAGATACCGGTATATGATTATGACTGTGTGTATGTGTGTGATTATGACTGTGTGTATGTGTGTGTGTCTGTGTGACAGAGAGAGAAATAAAGAGAAAGGGTAGAGAGAGGGGAGGAAATGACGGAAATTGGAGGTTCAATGGTACAAGCTGCATTATTATGTGATTATGACTGTGTGTGTGTGTGTGTGTGTGTATGTGTGTGTGTGTGTGTGTGTGTATGTGTGTGTGTGTGTATGCATGACAGAGAGACATAGACAGAGAGAGAGAAAGAGAGAGAAAGAAGAGAGAGGATGAAATGATGGAAATCGGAGGTTCACTGGGGCACATTGCACTATTTTGTGATTATGACTTTGTATGTGTGTGTGTGTGCATGACAGAGAAATAAAGAGAAACAGAGGGTAGGAAATGGTGGAAATTGGAAGTTCACTGTTACACACCTCAGGAGTCAACAGCCTGGTGTGGGATCATTACGCACACCTGCATGAGGTATGGCAACTGTGTGAGCGAGTGGATCGAATGAACTGTCTGTGATGAATGAGTCTGTGTGTGTGTGTTGAATTAATATGACACAGGGGACTGCCAGTAGTGTGTGTGTGTGTGTGTGTGTGTGTGTGTGTGTGTGTGTGTGTGAGAGAGAGAGAGAGAGAGAGTGTGTGTGAGTGTGTGTGTGTACACACTACTGCATGTCTCACACCATTAACCCCAACGGGGATTCATGTCTCCTGTTCAGCCAGCTTGATCCAGCTGGACCTCACACACACTCTGATCTGATCGCTGGGAAATTGCTTTGGAACACGTTTGTCTCTCCTCTGACATTCACCACTCTCCTCTGACAGAGTCCAATCTTGATCAGCACAGCGGATGATTCACAGACGCAACTCTTTCCTAGAGAAACCAGCAGCACATCTACAGACTGAGGACCACCAACAACCTCACACAGAGAAGGAAATGGATTGTAAAAATGATTTTTCTGACTCAGTCATATCCTGTATTTTTAAAGGTTTTTATTTCATATTTCTTCCATTTGGGTCTTTGTCAGTGTGGTGAAACCAGTTGTTTCTGGTGCAAAAAGGGGCAGGGAGGGTCCACCATGGTGTTTACATTTAATTAAAACATGTTTTCTCAATGAACATCAGGAACCTGAATGACAGCTTTGTGTATAGACCTTATTAACGTACACAATGCTCACAATGAATGCACCAAAAATGCAATCACACCATGCTGATACCCATCTAAGGTCAGCGTCCCGTTTCCATGATTCGGACCACAACTAAGCATCACCCTGAAGCAGAGGTGCCTGGACCGAAGCTGAGCATGGACCAAAGCTGAGCATGGACCGAAACTGAGCATGGACCGAAACTGAGCATGGACCGAAGCTGAGCATGGACCGAAACTGAGCATGGACCGAAACTGAGCCTGGATGGAAGCTGAGCATGGACCGAAACTGAGCATGGACCGAAACTGAGCATGGATGGAAGCTGAGCATGGATGGAAGCTATTAAAGCCTGAATGATAGCTATTAAAGCCTGGACGGAAGCTGCTGCTACTGGTGGATTGGACAGCACATCTCCTCGAGCAGAGCAGAACACACGAGCAGAAGTGTGTCGATAGGAAGTCTTAATTTTCTCATATTCTCAATGACTTCCTCAGGTCAACCTCTCAGAGCCCTCTCTCTCTGTCTGTGTGTGTGTGTGTGTGTGTGTGTGTGTGTGTGTGTGTGTGTGTGTGTATGTGTGTGTGTGTGTGTATGTGTATGTGTGTGTGTGTGTGTGTGTGTGTGTCTCCCTCACTGCTCCGCTCAGCTCAGCTAAGAATGACTCTGTGTGTGTGTGTGTGTGTGTGTGTGTGTGTGTGTGTGTGTGTGTGTGTGTGTGTGTGTGTGTGTTTGTGTGTGTTTGCGTGTGCATGTGTGTGCATGTGTTTGGGCCATCCATCCCCTGTGCATTAGCTAATGGTTTCAGAAATGACAGGATGTCCCATGCATCCGATACACTCATCAAAACTGGCCGCGGCTTGCCTGAAAACATCAGCTCTTGCCGAAAAAAACATTTATGACATTGATGGAGATGGAGAGGGAGAGAGAAGCTTCTAAATGGGATGTGAGTGGGATTCAGTTGCCCCTCTTTAACTGGAGGATGTGGAGGATGGCTTGATAGATCCCTGCTTATGGATCTAGCAGCATTTCCAGGTCTTTGGAGGGGTCTCAGATGATGCCTTGAATAAGGGAATTGACCGATCCGACTTAGCAACAGTAACTATGGGACTGACAATGGGAGGAGGGGCTTGGGATCGGTCAATTCTGGGATTCGGTGTTAGTCAGAACGGGTGGGTGGGAGAATGACTGACTGGTTGGTTGCCATGGAGGCCAACATAAACACTCCTGGTGGAAAAGAATTATGCCTCGTCAGAGGTACATTAGTGCTTCTCTTCTCATGTAGCTCAAAGAGGACACCAGTGTGACCGAGCCAAGGACATATTTCACATCTGAGGACAAAGACGTGTCACTGCTGAGGATTTCAAATAAATAGGTTTTCCAGTGAGGAGCTTTGACTTTTTTTTTTTATACAGAGAGAACTCAATCAAATCAGGAACTCTGACCGGGAGGGAGCACTTCTCCAGAGAGAGAAAACAGAGCAAAACAAAAGAAGTGGCCAACCCTGACCAATCAGCCTTGACATTTCAACAAGCAGGTACATGACTTAGCTATCAGGCTTGAGTACATCAATTAGATTTAGGCCAAAACTAAAAATTATAATCTCATCTGTACATTATCAATAGATTTCAAAAAACAAACAAAAGAACACAAAACACGAAACCCCGACAGTTTGGGTTGTGCTTGTCTACAATCCCCTCGCTTTCACAAAGTCACTGTGGGACGTACAGGGTGGTCTGTCAGAGTCCTCCCGCACTGTTTCTATGGTTACGCTCTGTGCGGCCACCACCACTGCCGTCCTCTGGAGCTCCTCGTACTTCTTCTGGCGCTCGGCGACCGCGGTGCACGCGGCAATCACCTCGTCGCTTTCGAAGTCGTCGTAGTCCTGCTGCAGCTCCGGTGCGTTGTCTAGGAGACGGCGTGCCTCCTGCTCCTGGTCGAGGACGCTCTGGGCGTTGCGTTTCTGGTCGCGGAGCTTCCGCGCCCATGACAGGTCCTCCTCCCAAAGGGGGCGCTCACACGGACTCAGGTGCACGGCCACCTGGAATGACCGGGTCGCCTGCGGAGGGGAGGAGAGCAACATAAATACACACATACATATGTATCTAAAACACACACAGACATATATTTACACACACATATACACACATACACACGCACACAGACTCATGTGAACAGCCACCTGGAATGGCCAGATCACCTGGGAAGGGGAGGAAGAGAGCAACATACACACACACACACACAGTTTCTCTTTCACACACACACGCACAAGCACATACACACGCACCAGATAGCCAGAGCCGTTGACACCCATGGTCCCACATTTGAGCTCTGAACCGTTCTGTTCTGAATGTGGTTCACTCACGGTTTAGCTCTATTGAGCAACAACAAACCTATACTGGGGTTGATGCACTGACATCAATACAAATCCAATGATTTAGTATTTCAGCACACATACCGACAGACATAAACACACACACACACACACACACTAACACACACACACACTAACACACACACACACACACACACACACACACACACACACACACACACACACACAGGGGAGACAAATACAGGGGAGAGTTATGTGCAGAACATATTCAGCAGCAGCAGGGGAGGATCAGGAAACTATGACTGCGTCAGATACTCAATGCAGACTGATTGGAGATATTTCCTCCCTCAGATATTTTTAAACGATGGCTCATTCTTGAGCAATCCATCCAGTAGCCCAAAGGTCTTTGACAGACAGACAAAGAGTAATAGCATTTCTTCCATTTTGCTTCTCGTATAACGTATTGCCCTGGAAAAGCTAACACTCTCTGGGTTTATTTTCCGCAAGAGAAAAGTTAACTTTACCAACTCTTCACTACACTCACAGAATGTCATCTTCATTAAAACAGATTTTTATGATAATTCAGAAAATAGTGTGAAAATGCCACATGATTCTCTCTCGATCTCGCTCCACCTCCTAGCGTAAGTATGAATCCTAATGTGCCAAATGTCAAATGTCAAGTTCGGCCTTAATTAGCAGTTTAAATGTTGAAGTCAGTCGTAACTTACAACTTACAAGTCAGTCGTAACTTATACCACACCCTGTGGCATTCTTAGAAGTGCCTGTGCTGTTAACGCGTCAGCCTCGTCGTCTTTGAGCGTGTCCGTAAAAAGACTCGTTAAGGCATCTCTGATGAAAGTCATGGGAAAGGCTATTTATAATCATTAATTATACATTATGTGCTGGAGCAGCAGAAAAAGGCAATTACGGTGGGCTTACGGCGAGATTTATGCACTTGCCTCCACTCCTCATCAATCTGCGTGAGACACGGCATCGATTTCAAGACGGAGGAGCCGCACGACTGCTTTATCACTGCTTTAAGTCACAACACACACACTGATATAAACACGCGAGGATGCACACATGTGCCCAGACACACATTCGCATTGGCGCAGGTATGCACAGGTACACACACGTAAACACACACACACACACACACACACACACTTTCCCAACATTCTAGGGGCCAGATGGAAAAGAGATTATTAATTTTATCGTCGCGTGACGGGAGAAGTCGTGAGAGGGACACTATCCAATCTATTCAGCAGTGTTCTAAAATAAAAGAGAGCAACTCAATGCCAACGTCCCTGTTGGCATCCTATAAATACACACCATATCTCTGGCTCTCATCTCCGCAAGACTCACTGGTGAGTGTCGTCTCGGAGGCCCCCACAACCATGATGTGACGTGAGTCACCCGCTGCCAGACAACAAATGTAAGCAATATGTTTCAGCGCGAGACACGTCCAGGGGAAAACCATTAGGGGTAACAGATATCTTTAATATCAGCCAGGGTCAGAGGGCTGGACTGTGCAGATTTTTTCTTCAGGAGGATGAAAAGCCAAAACAATCGCCCTGCTGAGGGGCTGAGAATGCACCTAGCACCGTGTGTGTGTGTGTGTGTGTGGGTGTGTGTGTACTGCACATCTGGATACAAGAGTACGGTGAACTTGGCTTTAGAGTGGGGTCGGAACAATGGGAGAGTCTGAAGGTTTAACTGAATCCCGTGGATTGTGTGACAAAGCTGAGTGTCGGGGCTGCAGCCCAGAGAGGAACATGCTTCCCTTGTTTTTATTGGGGGCCAGACATGTGCTGCCATTCTCAACTCAGAAAGTTACGTCTGGTCCCATGAGGTTGACAATTAACTTGATGCGTGTCCTCACATTAGCCTTTACATTGGCCTAACGTTACCCAATCTGCAGGCCAAACTGTGGTCAACTGACATCCCAAAAGCAACATGCCTTGAAGTTCGACCAGCCAGAACTGCTAATTTACTTGATGACTGTCTTTGATCAGACAATAACACAATGAATCATTGTACTGTCACATGTCGAATACAACACGTCTGGCCAAATAAGATGTACATACACCAGCACACAGATACCCTGGGTCAAACAGGTTCTAGCACGCTTAATAAAAATGTGCAAATCTGTTATTGCAAACATTCCACATCTGCGATGGTGTAGTGGGCTCAGGCATTTGTGGCATACACCTGGTCATAATTCTCCCCGAAGAGCCCAAGGTAGTCAGACAAAGCCCCACAGACGTGAGGCCAAGGCTGCAATCCAGATAAGCCAGCGCTTGGCCACCTGCTACCTGGTCCACTCACATGAATGCCATGCTACCTAGTCTGCTCATTTGTGTGTGTGCGCCCTGCTACATAGTCTGCTCATTTGTGCGCCCTGCTACCTAGTCTGCTAGCATGTGCGCCCTGCTACCTAGTCTGCTAGCATGTGCGCCCTGCTACCTAGTCTGCTAGTATGTGCACCCTGCTACCTAGTCTGCTAGTATGTGTAGTGCACCCTGCTACCTAGTCTGCTAGTATGTGCAGTGCACCCTGCTACCTAGTCTGCTTGTATGTGCACCTTGCTACCTAGTCTGCTAGTATGTGCACCCTGCTACATAGTCTGCTCATATGTGCACCCTGCTACCTAGTCTGATAGTATGTGCACCCTGCTACCTAGTCTGCTAGTATGTGCACCCTGCTACCTAGTCTGCTCATATGTGCACCCTGCTACCTAGTCTGCTAGTATGTGCACCCTGCTACATAGTCTGCTTGTATGAGTGCATGGGTGCCCTGCTCTTTAGCGCTCAACACCCTGCTACCTGGTCCACTTGTATGTGCTGCCCGCTCTGCTCTTTCACAAGCTCTGGCCTCCACCCCTGCTGCGCACGCAGAAACAGCCGATCAGATATCGGCCTCGTGAGAGACACGCTATCCCAAAGTCTCTGTCAAACAGCCGCAGAGCCAGGGATCTGTCGCACATGAAGCGGGAAATGTTTAATGAGAAATAAAAAGGGGATTGTGGGTAGTTTAAGAGCAGTGCTCGTCCAGGGCAGCAATGGCTTTAGCAGAGACCGGGGGGGGGGTGAAAGAGAGATGACAAAGAGAGAGGAAGGGAGGAATAAATATAGTAAGACAAGGAGAGAAAGGAAGACAGACTGAGAGAGGGAAAAAGAGAGAGATATGTAGACAGGAGAGGGAAAGAGAAGGACAGGAAGGGAACAAGAAAGAGGGAGAGGACAAAATGAGAAGGAGAGAGGGAGGGAGAGAGAGGGAGAAGGAAAAAGAGAGAACGAGAAGGAAGCACAGAAAAAGAGAGACAGAGAGGGAGAGAGAAAATAAGGAAGAGAAAGGGAGAGAAACAGAATATAAAGGACAGGGAGAGAGAGAGAAAGAGAGTGAGAGAGAAAGAAAGAGAGAGAATAAGAAAGAGAGTGGGGGGGAGGGGGGATAAAGCGAGCATGAGGAAAGTTTACACAAGCGTTCCTGCATCGTGCTCTGCAACCTCGCCCAGTATGTTGAGACAGACGACGGAATGTGCGTATACTGGGAATTAGCAGCAGACCCTCGATTATACACACAACCTTTACTACTCCCTATACACACACACACACACACACACATTATAAACACACACACACTACACACAACCTTTACTGCTCCCAGTAAAACTTTTACAAGAGGCTCCGCACGATCACAGAAAACACAGACTTTATAAACTGTTCACTAAATAACAGTGAAACATACAGTAAGAATGTATATTTAAGAGTGAAGAGTGAGATCACTGCTCTGTTAACGGTCATCATAAATCATCATAAATGTCCGAACGCACTTTAAAGGATGCCTACTCTTGCTAAAGGATGGCTACTTAGGGCAGCCGTGGCCTACTGGTTAGCGCTTCGGACTAACCGGAGGGTTGCCGGTTCGAACCCCGACCAGTAGGCATGGCTGAAGTGCCCTTGAGCAAGGCACCTAACCCCTCACTGCTCCCCGAGCGCCGCTGTTGTTGTTGCAGGCAGCTCACTGCGCCGGGATTAGTGTGTGCTTCACCTCACTGTGTGTTCACTGTGTGCAGTGTGTTTCACTAATTCACGGATTGGGATAAATGCAGAGACCAAATTTCCCTCACGGGATCAAAAGAGTATATATACTTATACTCTTGTTTAAAAACAACCTCTGGAGCCAGACACCTGAGGCCAGAATTTTCTAGAAAGCTCGGAGAGGTTAGGAGATGCATGCACAGTCACACACAGAACGGCGACGAGACTCAGCACGTCAGACCCAGAATAGAAAGGCATGTCTGCGTATACATGTGTTTGTGTGTGTATATATGTGTGTGTGTGTCTCCCAGAATGCCCATTATGTGCTGCGGGTTGTTGGGCTGTGTTCTGTAGCGCCCGAGGGCTCGGCTCGGCTCAGGGACCTGCTCTGGCTGGCACCCCGCCGCATACTGCAGCTTTCCTGCCCGCACGCCCGCCATCAGTCACTCACCACAAGGCTTCTCCCTTTCCTTTCTTGTTTTCTTATCTTATTTTCCTCCTCTCTTTCAATAGTGGTTCACTCTTACCGTCAGCTCAAACTCACTCCCTCTCTTTTTCTCTATCTAACTCTATCTATCGCTACCTAGTTCTCTCTCTCTCTCTCTCTCTCTCTCAACCTCCCTCCGCCTCTGTCTCTCCCACTCTCCTTCCCCCTGGAGAGCAGGTCGTAGCATGTGTGGAGTGGCAGCACTCATTCTAAGTACTCTTCCATGCCGCTAGGCTGGGCTAGGCAGGGTTGGGCTTTGACATGATCCTTACTGTACGTACACACCGCCGCCGACTTGAGCTTCCAAAGAAGCTCTGGTCGCCCTGTCAAGGACGCTTGTCAAAAAAGTACAGGGAAGCTTTGGACGCTTTGGCCGCTCTGACGTGACAGCATTTTACGTTCGATCATGTTCTATCTTAATACTTCCGTCTATTCGATTGGTTGCTGGCCGTTGGTTGCTGAACTGCGTCATAGCTCATTACCATAAAGTTGACTGACTTTCAACTTTCTGCTTGACGCTCAAGACGCCCAAAACGTGACGCCGACAGATTTGCCGCTTCTGGCAGCTGAGAGAAGCCGGCTTCCACTGAAAATGAATGACTTCCTGAATCTTTGGAAGCTCAAGTCGGCGGCGGTGTGTACATGTAGTTATATATCTCACAGGAGCAGAAGCAACTGACAGCTGTTTAACGCGCACACAGAGCGCAGAGATCCCAGCGACAGCTCAGAGAGGCAGAGTTAGTGGGGAGACCTTGTGATGGCGAGAATAAAACAGAGAGAGAGAACATGAAAGAGAGATAGAGGAAGAAAGAAGGAGAGGGGGGGGGGTAAACGTGAAGTCCTAGCAACAAGTGTCGCTCGATAAAAATAAGGGAATCTGGCAATGGAGAAGCACCTGAGGTACAGTATATACACAGTCTGTCAATGGAAAAAAGTTTGGAGACAAAAGCAAGCAAAACTTCTATGGCAACTCAGCAGCCGGCTTACATTACAACTAACAAACATCAGCAACCTGGCTAACATTTCAGCTAACAAATATCTATCTGCTACTGTAAATAGTTTCTGAGTACTAAATTCAGATTAAGTGCTCAGAACTCCTAAGATGAAAAAGTGAAACACCATTTAGTCATTGAAGGGATTAGTGACAAGAAACCATGGGATGTTAATGTTTAAGCGATTAAGGGAGAAATAACCACTGACAACGGCAAACAACACACATCAAAGTTTGTTTATGTTTATGGTATTTGGCAGACGCTTTCGTCCAAAGCAACTTACAGTATATTAACACTAATTATTAGTAAAAACAAGATTAAAATAAAGTTGAAATGTCTACATTAAGTATGATATAATAATAGTATTAATAACAACAATGACCAATAACTATTACCATACCATGCCATGTCAAGAGCAAGGGTATAACTATAGAGAACATTTGTGATGAGTGACTGCACTAGCAGAAGCAGTAAAACTACACGCCATAGGCCTACACAATAAAAAAAAAAAAAAAATCACACTATAACATTCTAATCAATACTGTGTCTGTCTTTATGTTTATGGTATTTGACAGATGTTTTTGTCCAAAGCAACTTATAGTAGGCCTATATAAACTAACTAACTAACTAAATCAGTAATAAATAATAGTTTCAACTAGACATACCGCATAATGGTACAAAATATGACCGACACTCAGTCCTGTACATCCTCTCCGCGAAAATAAATCACGCCTTTGGGTTGGTGATTTAGAGCTTAAGCCAGCATCACTCAAGTAAGAGGCATGTGCAGGAGCTGACGAAGCTGCAGGAGCGTCTAGGCGACATACCTGCGTTCATGAATCAGACCACCCCGAGGCCTGTGCAAAGGCCATGGTCTTCTGCCGGAAGACTCTCTTCCTCTTTTGCAATGGAGCCCTTTTTTTGCTTACCAGATACTTAAAATGTGTCAAATGGCACGTTGTTGGATTTTACCATAGAGAGAAGGAAAACCCATGAAAAAGAGGAAATGTTAAGAATCTCTTCTCCTTCACTTCCTCTGTGTCTGTACAAAACAACATTCTGAAGGAGAAATCAAGAATATATTTGATGTGACCTTTTAACCTCTTTACTGTTTGACAGCAAAACACACACACACACACACACACACACACACACACACACACACACACACACACAGAAGGTTAAAAATCAAAATGCTTCTGAACATTTTGAACATACAAGAGTAGGTTCAATAGACCATAGAAATAGATGTCCATAGAAACACAATGTCAAAACCGTGTTTCAGTACACAATAAGCAACTTCTGAATAATCCAAAAACAGTAGATGACTGAGCTAAAATAACATTTTCCTTGTCATTTTATTAGATCATTGTTGAAAGCTCAGAAGCTCTTCCCTTTCCCACACAGAAAACATATGGAGCCGTCCCTTTAATAATTGGGTTTGTGGTAGCACAGATGTTAGCAGTTATAACCCCTCATTACAAAACATTATAAAACATTATTCATTGTTCAGCTTTCAAAGAAAAACTCAAGCGATGTTATGGCCCCATATTTGGGTATATTCGGGTATTCATGTTCACATGATGCTGTAAAAATGTTGCCTGTAGGCTTCTAAGTAACATATAGTAAACAGTAAACCTTTGTGTTGCTATCCATTTCATTCCTGAGCCAAACAAGGGCGTTGGCACTTCAGTATTTCGGAATACAGTTTTCTATTTAAAAAAAAAAAAACTTTTAATGTCAGACATATATAAATTATCCATATTGAGTGCAAAATTGTCGACATTTTGAAAGAAATATAAGTTGAAGAATATTCAAGTTAGCCTACTGAGACTGTCATTACGTAAATAGAATGGACGGAAGATGAAATCCGGAATGGAAGTAGGTTTCACAAATAAGGGAGAGAGACTTTTGCTGTGGTAATGCGTTTGTGTTGCTAAAGGAGACTGTTGCTGGGGTAACTCACCAGCTCCACCTCGCCTAGACTCAGCTGGGCGCGGCCGAGGGTTTGCCACGCCTCCCACCAGTGGGGACGCAGCTTGGCTGCCATCTCTGCCGCCTGCACCGCCGGGAACACCTCATGCAGGATGGACAGCACCTGGGGACACACGAGGGGAGAACATCGATATCATCAATATCATCATCATCATCATCATCATCATCACCACCACCATCAGCATCACCAGCATCATCATCACCACCACCATCATCAGCATCATTACCATCATCACCACCATCATCATCAGCATCATCATCATCATCACCACCACCATCAGCATCACCAGCATCATCACCACCATCATCATTATCTTCAATCATCATCATCATCATCATCACCACCACCACCATCAGCATCACCAGCATCATCATCACCACCACCATCATCATCATCATCATCATCATCATCACCACCACCACCACCATCAGCATCACCACCACCATCATCATCATCATCATCATCACCACCACCACCATCATCATTATCATCATCATCACCACCATCAGCATCACCAGCATCATCACCACCACCACCATCAGCATCACCAGCATCATCACCACCATCATCATTATCATCATCACCACCACCACCATCATCATTATCATCATCATCACCACCATCAGCATCATCATCATCATCATCACCACCACCATCATCATCAGCATCATTACCATCATCATCACCATCACCACCATCATCATCATCATCATCATCACCACCACCATCATCATCAGCATCATTACCATCATCATCACCATCACCACCATCATCATCATCATCATCATCACCACCACCATCATCATCAGCATCATTACCATCATCATCACCATCACCACCACCATCAGCATCACCACCACCATCAGCAGCATCAGCACCATCACCACCACCATCATCATTATCTTCCATCATCATCATCATTGCCGTCATTATGGCTTTTTAGCATCAGAGCCAGATAAGTTAATGAAACTATGAAAGGCCCTTAAGCACAGATCTAAATTAAGCACAGATCTAAATAAGACAAAGATCTGAGTCACTTCCTCTCCCTGGAAATAATCATATTCTTACAAAAACAGTAAATACCGGTACCCAAACATCCTAATATAAATAATACAAAATAGAATAATACTTTATTCTACAATAATACGGATATTTTCTCTAGCCCTCGTTGAAAAATAAATGAAATATGGAATCACCACCTCAGATATGGAGTAAATAAGGCTCCTCTTTCACATAAGGTAATCAGGGAACCAAGCGCATATCATGAGTATACACTACAAAGGGTAAAGGATTGGGGATGACTCTGCCCAGCATCGATATCTACCCAGCAGCCTGGAGTGTGATGACGTCACTCCTCATAGCCGTGCACTGATAGCGGAGCACAGTTGGTTGACACACACACACACCCTGGGCAGTGCAGTCTAACTCTGTTACGCGCCTGGTTGACACACAGACACACACACACACACACACACACACACACAGACACGCACACACAGACACACACACACTGGGGAGTGCGGCTGGCTAACTCTGTTACGCACCTGGTTGACACATAGACACAGACAGAGACACACTAACACACTAACACACACACACACACACACACGTACACACTGGGGAGTGCAGCTGGCTAACTCTGTTACGTGCCTGGGGAGGCCCAGGTGATGATGTGCTCTGGACAAGTGATGACCATCTCGAGGGGGAGGAGGTACAGAAAGGTCAGCTCTAGAACTATCAACGACCGTGGCGGCTGTAGGAATCTGCTCACGCGTACACACACACATATACACTCACATACACACACAGGTGGACTGACGCCACATCCGTGAGGTGGTGGGCGGCTAGGCTGTCAGAGGAGCGATCGGGGGCGTCAACGACGTTAGGACTCAGATTGGAGCTACAGATTCTGCCCTAAGCCTAGTTATATATAGTGCTGTGCATAAGTTGACACCCATGAAAAAGTTAACTAAAAAGAGGAATAAAAATCATCTTTTGGAAATTGATCTTAATGCCTTAATTAAAAAAATGAGGAATAAACCAACCTTTAAGGATACCAATTCTCTTTGTGAATGAATCATATGTATCGTAAATAAATAAATGTTATTCCTTAAAATACAGGGGCATTATGCACAGCACTGTAAAGTGTACATGTGTGTACTGTATGTGTGCTTCACTCACTAAATCACACACACATACACACACACATACACACGCACACGCCACACACACACATACACACGCACACACACGCCGCACACACGCGCACACACGTGCACACACATACACACAAACACACAAACACACAAACACATACACACACATCATGTAGTGCCTCTTATTAGGGGAATGTCTGTCAGTGGAGTGCTCTTATCAGGGATGCGGAGGAGGAGCAGACGGACAGGGGAATGACAGAGGGTGAGGGGCAGAGATTAGTCGGTGTGTGTGTGTGTGTGTGTGTGTGTGTGTGTGTGTGTGTGTGTGTGTGTGTGTGTGTGTGGAAAAGGAGAAGTAGGTAAGTGAAGTAAAGAGATATAAAAGAAATAACAGAACAAAAAAAGAAACAAGGGTGAAAAATATAGACTGATAGAAACAAAGAACAGACAGACAGACAGAGAGACAGAGACAGACAGAGAGAGAGAGAGAGAGACAGACAAAGAGAGAGAGAGACAGAGAGACAGACAAAGAGAGAGAGAGACAGAGAGAGAGACAGAGAGAGAGAGAGACAGAGAGAGAGACAGAGACAGACAGAAAGACAGAGAGAGAGACAGACAGACAGAAAGACAGAGAGACAGAATGTGCGAGTGAGAGAGAAGGAGAGAATGACAGCGTGCGAGAGAGAGGAAGAGAAAGGGACGGGGAGGAAGAAAGCATGCCAGAGAGAGACTGAGAGAAGTGGTACGTCCCCAGCCCTCAATATCTAAGTGCTTGAGTTACCAATGAGTCTGGCAGAAGAGGGGTCACGGCCTCGGGCTGCACTTCAACTTCAACTCCACTTCAAACGGCCCTGACAGGCCAAATCTTATAAATATGATAGATGGTATCGGATCCTAAACGATCTCCACAATCCACACACGTTACCCAGGGAGGGAGGGAGAGAGAGAGAGAGAGAGAGAGAGAGAGAGAGAGAGAGGGGGGGGGGGAGAAAGAGAGAGGGGAAAAGAGGAGGGAGGGAGAGAGAGAAAGAGAGAAAGACAGAAAGAAAGAGAGAGAGAGAAAAAGTGGAGGAAGGGAGAGAGAGAGAGGAGAAGAATGAAAGAGAGAACCACACAGCTGCGCTGGAGGGATGCCCTCTGCGCTCTGGGAATCGATGGAACACATGGACCAAGAAGAGGAGGGAGAGAGTGATGAGAGAAGAGAAGTGAGGGATAGGGGGATGAAAAGAGATGGAGGTGAGAAGGAGAGAGAGGGAGAGGGCAGAGCAGAGCTGAGAGATGAGAAGAGTGTGAGGAGATTAAAGGATAATGAAAAAATGGATGAGAGGATGGAAAAAAGGGATGGATGAGAGTAGAGAAGAAGGGATGGATTTCAATCCAGTGAGACAGGAGCAGACAATGAGAGAGAGAAAGAAGAGAGAGAGGACAGGGAGCGAGAAATATCAAAACATAAAAGAGAAGAAAAGTGAGGACACAGAGAAGAACAAAGAAGAACAAACTACCAGGGAGAGAGAGAACATGAAGATGAGGAAGAAGAGAAGAAAAGAACAGAGAAGGGAAGACGAGGAAACAGAACAAGAACTGGATGACAGGGGAAGAGAGAAAGAAAGGAAGAGAAGAGAGAAAGGGAGAGAATGGAGAGAAGAGCAAAGAGGAGAGGAAAAGAGGAAAACAGAAGAGAACTGAAGAAGAGAAGAGAAGACGAGAGAGGAGGAGGGAGAAGAAAAGAGGAGGGAGAAGACGAGAGAAGAGGAGGAGTGGAGAGGAGAAGAGCAGATGGAAGAGAAGAGAAGAGAGGAGGAGGAGAGAAGAAAAGAGGAGCCACATAAAAGCACGTCATCGCCATGGCAGCACAGGACAAATACAAGAGCTGTGCCAGTTAAGATAACCTTCCCAGCATGCTT
Organism: Alosa pseudoharengus; assembly: GCF_046254945.1. Taxonomy (NCBI): domain Eukaryota; kingdom Metazoa; phylum Chordata; class Actinopteri; order Clupeiformes; family Clupeidae; genus Alosa; species Alosa pseudoharengus. The sequence goes on along the minus strand of NW_027468609.1, from coordinate 18,543,159 downwards.
CACTTCAAAGCATTACCATGGATCAGTGCCACCAGAAAATCAGTGCCAATGACTGCCATCTACTGCCACTCAGCAGCAAACCAGCCCTGCCCATCTAAATGCCCTTGCCCATACCAGCCCTGTCAATTAAAATGCCCATACCAGCCCTGCCCATCTAAATGCCCTTGCCCATACCAGCCCTGTCAATTAAAATGCCCATACCAGCCCTGCCCATCTAAATGCCTATGCCCACACCAGCCCTGCCAATTTCAATGCCCATTCCCATACAAGCACGGCCCATTTAAATGCCAACACCAGCAATGATCCACTGACCCATTTTAGATCACAATGTGACACTGAGATGATTGAGTGACTCTGTGGTATAGTTTGGAGGCTGATCTAATGTCCAGGACAGCTAAGCAATGTCAACAACAAGGCAGCTCTCTCAGCTCATAAAAGAGCTAAGACTGTACCTGGACCGGTGGCAAAATCTTATCATAAGGCAAACAGCAGTACATATCCCATAATATCCTGGCCTGTGGTGCCCTTGAAGGACGTCCCACCCAGATGCAGCGCTTAATTTGTTACCAGTATGTGTTCCGTGACCTTCCGTGGGGGTGGGGTCAAGAAGGCCAGAGATGGTCAGGGTTGTCAACACCGATGACATCATGCTTCCGACCACCCTGCAAACCACCCTTAAGTCAGACACTCAAAGAGGAACTTGCTAATTTTCCTTTAGTTTGACCAGAGTTTGTGAAAATGTACAATGCATCAACCACTTCTGCACTGTTGGGAAATCACAGACAGGCAGACGGTGCAAGACACAGCGACTTGAATTCCAACCACTAGAAGCAATGCTACTGCAAACAGATCAAATTAAGTGATGTCTCCACCGCACACTTCGCCAGCCTCCCCTGTGACAGACACAGCCGACAAGGAGAAGTTTAAATATTGACATTAACAACCGCGTCCCTGCTCATGGATAATGCTGAAGCGCTCTGCACATCGGCACCGACATGAGCGTGCCGACATATTCTGTGCACTGCCCTCATGTCGGTGATTATGTGCGGAGGCCTTAAGCGTTCTAGTGCTAGACTAAAAACGTTCTCTTGATGGAAATCCTCATTGAAGTCTGTTTAGTCCAGGAAAAGGCCTCAATCCACGTACAGGAAAGTGGCTCGTACAGGGCGCCTGCACGTGTCACGCGGACACGTGTCTGAAGTGTTCTGTCCGCATAGCGCCTGCTGCAACAATTAGCTTCCACTATAATCAATGGAACTGGATAAAAGCTACACTAGAATGTCAAACAAATGTTAGAATGTAAATGAACCAGATCAGATCAGATCAGATCGCGGCACAATCTCATGCAGCTAGGACCACAGGAGCCTGCGCTGTGAGCAGAGTTAAAGTTTACCACGAGTGGAGTTGATAACGTAGGATAGCATCATATCGTTACTTTACTTCACTTGTCACTTAACAGTTTTTAAAAGACATCTTCTTGAGGTTTAGCCTAGAAATCTAGACGCGCCCCTAGCGGCCAGGGCTAGTCTAGCAACTCTCCGTTGGCTTGTGAGCTCCAGAAATCGAAACTTAATCAGGACATTGAAATCGTGTATAGAGTCATTTGGTGGGCTTAACATAATGATTGATGGCAGAGTTGCAACGGTTTGGCTTGAATTCCCTGCTACTTGAAAACAAATATCCTATTGCGTACTATTGCGTGCAGAGGGAATTGCAACTGATTATCCCGCCCCTCGGACTGAGCACTGCGAACGGTGAGTGCCCAGACCCTACATTTAATGTGGGTCTGGCTCGCCAGGCTACTTGAGGTTGTATGTGTGGGTGGAATAACGGAAGTAAGTACGAATTTATAACAGGCTTTATATATAACTGTATGATCTGTATGAACAACACTGTAATGTTAATATTCACTGCTAGTCGGTAGTTTCTCTGAAACAATGTTTCCGTGGTCGTGTTTGCATATAAGGCTGTTAGCTTTGTGTAATTTGATTTGTATAATGTATAAAGTGATTCCATAACCAACTGTAACCGGGTGATACGTGTGGGCATGTGGTGTGTGCGTGTGCGAGATGTTCATGATCACGAGGCTCACACGTGTATAGCTTATTCCTGTGTGTAATTACTGCATACTATATATTTTAGTTTATTCATTATTATTTTCTGTATTGTATTACAGAACCACACAAATAAGTCCTTTGCACAACTTTAATAAAAGAAGAGAATATTGCAATTGATAGTGCTTATCCCTATCTGACATCATTGCCCGGTTCTGACTGACTGGCTGTTTCTCTACATCCGGACCTCATAATATAAATACAGTCGTTTCACCGAAACCCTCCCGACAGGATACACCAGACGTGATAGCAGCGAGTATGTTCAAAAGAATTAGACCAGTCTTTTTACGTGTTTATATTTTTACGCTACGCGAACGGATCGCTTCAGTTGCGGACCCGGTGTAGCACGGGCCTTAGTTATACAATGTCCGACTTTCATTTAGTCCATACGTGTGCACCTGCTCCTGGGCACGTATCACACATGGAAAGGAAATGACAATAAAAGCCGACGTGACTTGAGGAACCCTGATACCACCCATGACTGGCACGAAGGTGGCATCCACCGTAACCTGGCTGCAAACTGGACCCCTTTATCTGTCTGCTGGTGTTTGCTTGGCACGGTGTGACAACCTTAATGTCAACATGCTCCCAGCGCCAATGTCTCGCTAATCATATTTACACTGTGCCGGTTATGAAATGAGGACACAGAATAGAAGCTCTGCAATGTGTGTGCGTGAGCGGGATACAATAGCATAGTCCCACAGTGTGTGTGTGCATGATGCAAGAGCAAGCGCTTATCAGAGGACATGAGGAGAGTCCAGCAGTGTCCTGCCACAAATCTAGCACCACCAGCTTGTCTCTGACAGCGAGGAAGGGGATGTGCTGTGACACACACACACACACACACACACACACACACACACACACACACACACACACACACAGAAAGACAGACAGACACACACACGTGCGCACACACACACACACACACACACACACAGAAAGACAGACAGACACACACACGTGCGCACACACACACACACACACACACACACACACATACTGTACACACACAGAGACACGGACAAAAGCTTCTTAAGTTCTTCTGCAAAGTCTGCAGCTTATAGATTGACAAACAGGAACAGCCCCACTCTCCTTTGTTCTTTCCATCTTGTGCTCTCTCATTCAATTTTGTGCTCTCTCATTCAATCTTGTGCTCTCTCTCATTCTATCTCTCTCCCTCATTCCATCTTATGCTCTCTCTCATTCTATATCTCTCTCATTCAATCTTGTGCTCTCTCATTCTATCTCTCTCCCTCATTCCATCTGGTGCTCTCTCTCATTCTATCTCTCTCTCCCTCTTTCCATCTTGTGCTCTCTCTCTCATTCTATCTCTCTAATTTCGTCTTGTACTCTCTCTCATTCTATCTATCTCTCTATCTTGTGCTCTCTCTCATTCCATCTCTCTCCTTTTCTCTTCCTCATTCCAGATTGCTATTTACATCTCCCTGACCTTCTCTATCTATTTTTCTCCATGTTTCTTTCCCTCACTTGTCTCCAATTCTTGTTCTCTCTTTCTCTCTCTGTCTCTCATCCATTCCCTCTCTCTTCCACTCTTCTGTTCTGGCTTGCTCTTTCCCTAATTCCTCCTTCTATTATTCTCTCTAGGATTCATGTTTCTCCTTCGACTTCCTGCTCTCATTAAGGCTTGCCCTTTCCCTCCCATAAGTATAAGTATAAGTATATAAGTATACTGTATATACTCTTTTGATCCCGTGAGGGAAATTTGGTCTCTGCATTTATCCCAATCCGTGAATTGGTGAAACACACTTAGCACACAGTGAGGTGAAGCACACACTAATCCCGGCGCAGTGAGCTGCCAGCAACAACAGCGGCGCTCGGGGAGCAGTGAGGGGTTAGGTGCCTTGCTCAAGGGCACTTCAGCCGTGCCTACTGGTCGGGGTTGGAACCGGCAACCCTTCGGTTACAAGTCTGAAGCCCTAACCAGTAGGCCGCGGGGCTACCCCTTGGTCTTTTACTTTCTCTCGTTCTGTCTCTCATCACTTCTCTTTCATTCTAGTTTCCCTCATCCCTCGCTCTCTCTCTCTCTCCTTTCCTCTCATTCTGTCTGTCATTCTATTCATTCTCATCCTTATCTCTCTCCCGCTCTCCCTCTTTTTTCTCTCTCTCCAGCCCCGATACAGGAGAGGAGAGAGGAGGAGAAAAGAGAGGAGAGGAGCAGAGTGGAGGAGAGGAGAAGAGAAGAGAGTGGAGAAGAGAGGAGAGGAGAGGAGAAGAGAAGAGAAGAGAGGAGAGGAGGGGTGTAGAGAGGAGAGGAACAGAGAGGAGAGGAGCAGAGAGGAGAGGAGAAGAGAGGAGAAGAGGAGAGGAACAGACGTGGAGAAGAGTGGAGAGGAGAGGCGTAAAGGAGAGAAGCGGAGCATGGTACGACAGAGTGCTGAGCGGAGGACATGGTATTTCCCTGACAGATGCAGACGGTAGCGAGCTGTTTTGAAAACAGATTGTTTGTCCTGTACCAGATTGTCAAAACACACACACACACACACACAGAGGGTTGCCGGTTCGATCCCCGACCAGTAGGAAAAATGTGGGTGGGGGAAGTGTGGTTGAGCACTGCTCTCCCATGCCCACATCCATGGCTGAAGTGCCCTTGAGCAAGGCACTTAACAGCTAACCCTCACTGCTCCCCGAGCGCCGCTGTAGCAGGCAGCTCACTGCTCCGGGTTAGTGTGTGCTTCACCTCATTGCAGTGTTGTAGTCAAGTCACTATGCCTCGAGTCCGAGTCCAGGTTCGAGTCCCCAGTGTTCAAGTCCGAGTCAAGTCCAAGTCATTTAAAAAAATTCCAAGTCAAGTCCGAGTCGAGTCCACTACTCATCCGAGTCAAGTCCGAGTCGAGTCACTATTGATCCACGTCAAGTCCAAGTCGAGTCCAAGTCCAGCACTAAAGTAAACATAGCCTACATGTCGTTAATTTTTTTTTCCATTGCAGATGAAATCCTTAAAAGCAAAACGGACAATCTTCTCTCTCCAAGCAGGGGTGCCATCACTTGTGTGAAAGTAGTATTGCCAAATTTCTTGCCAAACCCAATGTGTTGTATTTATTATATCGGACAGAATACCATACCATAGCCATACCATAGCCTATAGGCCTACTCATAATAAATGAGCAATCCACATCCCAATCACACAGGCCATTAAGTCACATTATGCTGTTACTGACTGCTGACAATTGTATAGGCAGTGTTGTAGAAGTTCATACTTCACAAGAGCTAGATGGACGTTGGAGTAGGCCTATTTTGTAAGAGGTAGTGTGGATCATAAAAGGGCCTCCCCCGGGCATTTTTTTAAAATTCTGGCTGTTAAATAGCCTACACAATTTTAGCGCAGTTTGGGAGGTTCGCTTCTTTCTGACTCCCGTGACGTGAACACTGGCTACTAGCTAGGATGCCATACATGAAAATTGGGCAGGGCATTTTTGGCAGGGTGTTAGGTATAGGCCTAAGGTTTTCAAAAATCCATTGATACAAGTTGGGGTGGCCCCCCTAGTTATCCATAAAATCCAAAATGGCCCCCGCCGAAAAGAGAAAAGGTTATATCTCAGTTTCCTTTAGTCTTAAATTGTTGTATAATGTATTTTCTCTACATTGTTTGATACAAGGAATCCAATTTTGATATGTTCTTCTTATTTTAAGTCAATTTCCATGTTGAATCTAGTATCATAGTCATATTTAGCTCATAAACTGTCAATATCTCTGAAAAAGTCACATTGCAATACTCAGGTCCCTAGACCCATATTTTTACCTCCAAGGTATGTTTTTCTTTGTTGATTGGACAAGTCAAAATAGTGTCAAAAATCACATGTTGTGACCAAAAGGACCATTGTTGAGGCCTTAAATAAACATAACTTCAGAACTATGCCACATTGAAAAGTTATATTAGACCATGTTAAGGATCAATATTAAATTTTAGTCAAATAACACAAAAAAACAATTCATACTTAAACATCATGTATTTATTCAAAGATTTTTGGTTTCACTCTTCATCACAGCCTCCCTCACACTTGCACAATGTGGTACAGCAAAGTCCAGCTCAGTGGCACTTACAGTTGCCCATACAGGCAACACAGCCACAGTTGAGGAGGAGTGAGCATCCCTTGCTGGCCTCTTCCAGATCTGTCCAATATGGCACCCAGACTTTGGTTCTGTCATTCCATTCCCAACCCCACTCACTGGGGTCTGGAATCTCTAGAGTTTTGGAGAGGGATTGCTTCCAGACAAAAGCTGCAGTGTGCAGGGCACGCTTTCCATGCTGGAATAAGGCATGATAGGTCAGGGGGATTGAATCCAGGGACTTGAGGCCATGAGTGAAAAGAAGCTTCCAGGTTTCATTGACTGACTCTACACAGCTCCGCAGTTCTTACTATACATGAGTACAGTCCAGCGTTTGAGAACTTGCATGTGCAGGCTGGTTGGGTCTTGGGTGATCAGAATGAGGGTGCCGGTGACTTCTGGGTAAGCTGCCCAAGAATTTCATGCAGTTTTTTTGCCAATTCCATACATTGCTGATACAACGTCACATCATGTGAACGCGTGGAAGAGGGGCAGTGCTTGACATTTTTGAGGTCCCAGCTTTTCTGAGATGTGGTGGATTGGAATATCTTTATATGCCTTCCTTCCTACTGACCTAGAAGCATTGTCACCATGTCAGGAAGAGGAAGCAGTCATATGAACGATGCTACATTTACGTCATGCTGCCGAACAGGGTCACACCAAGGCTTACCGGCAGTAGATAGTGATGTGGTTGTGCTGGCCATCAATCTGTTCCAGGAGTTAGGTCTCTCAGAGCTGTGGATTGGATTTGGATCAGGGAAGGCATATAAAGACATACCTAAATACCTACAAGTATCTGGTCAGCAAATACTGAAGCACTCTACAAGAAAGGGCAGAACAGGCTATACTTCCTGAGGAGGCTGCGGTCCTTCAATGTGTGCAGCAAGCTCCTCAGGATGTTTTACCAGTCTGTTGTTGCCAGCGTCCTCTTCTATGCTGTGGTATGCTGGGGAGGAAGCACAAAGAAGAAGGATGCTGGGCAACTAGACAGGCTAGTAAGGAAAGCTGGCTGTGTCGTAGGAACCGAACTGGAGTGCATCACTTCAATATCAGATAAAAGGACCTTGAGCAAACTGATCAATCTTGACTGATCTTGGACAATGAATGTCATCCACTCCACAGCACTATAACACAGCATTATAAAGCAAAAAAGCTTGATCAGCAGGAGACTTCGCTCACTGCCATGCACAACTGACAGGCTGAGGAAGTCATTTGTCCCCAGGGCCATTGAACTGTTCAATGCTTCACTAAAGGGAAGGGGAGAGATAGACTTCTTTGCATGGTCTCTCTGTCTCTCACCCTCTCCATGTTTGAGTACTGACTGTCCACTACTGTTTTACTACTGTTTTACTGCTACACTGTTTTTCATGCTATATTAGCACACATGACCAATGGCTTCTGCTACAATACTGAATGGCTGTAACCCTAATACCTCAACCTATTCTTGCACTGATATAGTTTTTATATTACCTTGTCTACATTATACATTACTCTCTTATTTGTCCATATTTATTCATGCTGGTCTTTAGACCTTATTCTTGCACTGTTGCACTGTTGGACTACTTGTTGCACCTTCACCATGCACTCACTCTCTTGAGCACCTTACCATGCACACAGAATTACAGGCCCAGTCCCGGCCCTGTCACTGCAAGCGCCTCATGCTTGGTCATCCTTAAGCACACTGTGGATTTTTTTTATTAATGTATATAGTATATTTAGTATTTAGTTTTTTCAGTTTTCTTATCTTCTACTGTCTCTATTGTACAGTGGAGTTTTGTTATATGTATATACTCATATTTACTCTTCCTGCTGTAAGTGCATGTTGTGTGTGAAGTCTGTATGCTACTGAGACCTTTGAATTTCCCCTTGGGGATTGATTGATTGATTAAGTAAGTAAGTAAGTAAGTAAGTGATTAAGTAAGTAAGTGATTAAGTAAGTAAGTAAGTAAGTAAGTATCTATCTATCTATCTATCTATCTATCTATCTATCTATCTATCTACATGTATCTATCTATCTATCAATCCCCCCCGACCCATCATGCCTTATTCCAGCATGGAAAGCGTGCCCTGCACACTGCAGCTTTTGTCTGGAAGCAGTCCCTCTCCAAAACTCCAGAGATTCCAGACCCCAGTGAGTGGGGTTGGGAATGGAATGACAGAACCAAAGCCTGGGTGCCATATTGGACAGATCTGGCAAGGGATGCTCACTCCTCCTCAACTGTGGCTGTGTGGTTGCCTGTATGGGCAACTGTAAGTGCCACCGAGCTGGACTTTGCTGTACCACATTGTGCAAGTGTGAGGGAGGCTCTACTAATAATGATGAAGAGTGAAACCAAAAATCTTTGAATAAATACATGATGTTAAAGCAAAGTCCTTTTAGGCAAGTCCCTCCACTCGGCGGCCATATTGCAACGCTTTTTGGGCACTCATCGGGCATCCATTTCGGCAGAAATGCGCGAGCGCAAGGCTTCACGACACCAATTTTGCTCCAGTAGCGAGATCACAACACATGATTGGCACGATGTCTTCACAACACACCACATTATTGGCTCAATGTATTCACATGTCAACATTTTGCCGCGGAAGGGGTGTGATTTGCGTAGACAACTGCCATATTGCCGTTACAAACTAAGCTCATGCATTTCTAAGGAGGATTTTTTGAGTGCTGTGTCTCCTCATTAGAAAGTCTCTGGTTTAAGTATAAATTGTATTTTTTTTTGTGTTATTTGACTAAAATGTAATATTGATCCTTATCATGGTGAAAAGCCTAATATACTGTAACTTTTGACTGTGGGATAGTTCTGAATTTGTGTTTATTTAAGGCCTCAACATTGGTCCTTTTGGTCACAACATTTTTGACACTATAGTGATAGTGATCTGTCCAAACAACAAAGAAAAGCATACCTTGGAGGTAAAAATATGGGTCTAGGGACCTGAGTAATATTTCAATGTGACTTTTTCAGAGATATTAACAGTTTATGAGCTAAATATGACTATTATACTAGATTTAACATGGAAATGGACTTAAAATAAGAAGAACATATCAAAATTGGATTCCTTGTATCAAACAAAGTAGAGAAAAATACATTATACAACAATTTAAGACTAAAGGAAGCTGAGATATAACCTTCTCTCTTTTCGGTCGGGGGCCATTTTGGATTTTATGGATAACTGCCACTAGGGTGGCCACCTATGGCAAGCGATTTTAACATTTACCCGCTAAGTTTGACTATCTGGAATTAACATTGTAGATATCAACAACGTCTTTCTGACTAGTTGCAATTACATTTTGGATAGTTGGAATTGTCATTCAAGATATCTGTAACGTAATTGTGACTAGTCGAAACGTCAGATAGAGATATCTGTAATTTAGTTTTGACTAGGCAAAACTGAATTACAGATATCTGTCATCACCTCATTGAAAACAACATTCAACTCGTCACACATCTTAAATGGCAATTGCAGATATCTTTAATTCAGTTTTGACTAGGCAGAATGAAAGGTGAAGATATCTCAAACGTCATTATGACTAGTGCAAATTATTGTGTAAGACGTTGCTCTTTAGTTCCGTAGCAGAGCTCATCTACTTATTAGACATTCTCTGTCCGTAGGCTAATTTCCCCTCCCCAACATAATCGAAGAAAAAGTGGGCTTATTTCCTTATTTCTATGAATGGAAGAAGAATAAGCAGTCATGGCTGTAATGTCTTGTTGACATCTAAAATAACTAAAACTCAGGGACACCGTGTGGTTTATTAGACTCTCACGTTATCAACTGGCTTGATCTCTGTTTCGTAGCCTACATAAATTAGTAGTCCTAGGCTACTAAATGCACCAGCACCATCTACAGGAAACTCCATTCATAATGGTGTTGGCTGTAATCGAAAAAATCAAAGCAACATTGAATCATCAATTCTTGCTGCCAGCTCCTGTCTTGCATAGGCTGCAGCATTAAAAAGACGATTAAAAACTCCTTTGCCCTCTGGCTGCTCTGACATGGTGCTAATTAGTGCTAATTACAAAGTTAACAGTTAACAGGTGCTATGTGATTTGATGATTTGAACAACAACACGCTCTGCTCCCGCCTAAAGTGGGATGCGGGCCTAATTTGCATAGCAATACAGATATCTCTAACGTCATTTCGCCTAGTAAAAACTCTAATTCAAGATATCTATAATTACATTTTGACTAGGCAGAATGGAAGTTATAGATATCTCCAATTTCAGATCTCTAATCAAAACTCATTCAAGATATCTATAACTTGATAATAGATATCTACAATCAAAGTATGACTATCCCTACCTCCAGTTTGAGATATCTACAACGTCATTTTGACTAGTCAAAATTCCATTTACAGATATCTACAATGTCATTTCGCCTAGTCAAAACTTAATTCAAGATATCTGAAAAGGAACATGTAGATATCTTGAATTGAGGTGAATTAAAGATATCTTCAACTGGAGTTATGACTAGTCAGAATCAAATTGTAGATATCTCTAACTGGAATTACAGATATCTACAATTCAATTGCAGATATCCGTAATTCACATAGTGGATATCTGCAACTGAATTGTAGATATCCATAATGATAAACCCCATAGAAATGAATGGCAAATGTGGCGTCATTTGTCCTAGGAAGAATGTCTTTGTGGATATCTGAAATGACAATTATGGATAGGAAGAATTCAATTGCGAATATCTAAAATGTTCGTTTTGACAATGCAAAACTGAATTACAGATATCTGCAATACATATCCAGTCTAGCGGGTAAATGTTAAAATGGCTTGCCATAGGCCACCCCAACTTGTATCCATGGATTTTTGAAAACCTTAGGCCTATACCTAACACCCTGCCAAAAATCAAAAACTTATCCAGAAGTGCCCAATCTTCATGATTTTTCACATATTCCTTCCCAGCTATACCTGCAACTGCATAATGTTATCACTTCACTGACACTATGGAGACATATTTCACGTCAACAATAGAGATGAAAACTAGCTTTCGGTTAACGGAAATGCAGATCATCTGCCTAATTAA